>NC_134781.1:18889602-18909602 GCF_046742065.1 Oratosquilla oratoria | reverse complement strand
AACTGGATGCACAGAATGATTGAGTGTTCGAGAGAACTGTCGACGATAATGTCTGTTCCCAGGAAGCCCTGAGAACTGTCGACGATAATGTCTGTTTCCAAGAAGCCCTCCTGAATACGCAAGGCTATGATAACAACAAAAGGTCTACAAACAAGTCTGGTTCGCCCTTTCAACATTTTTTTTTTCCCCTTTACATGTTGCCTTCTCACCTGTCGGCCTGAGGGGAGCATCCGTCCACACACATCTCCTCTGCAGACATCAGGATCTCGGGATTACGACCAAGAGATCCAGACAAAAGGCTATCTGTCTCTGCGCGTGATCCGTTCAGTCAAGGCAATTTCACACCTTACACATCCCACCTGCCCATCTCCCTTTCACCCGAACTATCTCTTTATCTGTCATTTCAAGATTTTATCTCTTCCCACATCTTTCCGCCTCTGAATATCCCTCTCCCACCAGCTCCCAACACACCTCCTCCCTTACTCCTTGTAGGAGAATCGTGGTGGGCCACTGGTTAGCATACTTGTCTCAAGTTTTCAAACACGCGGGTTCGAGTCCTATTGGACTTTTGCAAGGAACCTAACCAAAGTCCTTCCCCGTGTCTGGTGGAGTGAAAAGGATTCTAGAAGCATAGAGAGGATGCACTGGCAGAGAGACTTGCACCTACAACAATTAAGACTAATGCGAACGTCACTGGAAAAGATATTCTTTAAAGTAATTTAGAATATACAATGCGTAAGATAGCGTGAGAGTGAGTTAGTATGTGTGTGTGTGTGTGTGTGTGTGTGTGTGTGTGTGTGTGTGTGTGTGTGTGTGTGTGTGTGTGTGTGTGTGTGTGTGTGTGTGTGTGTGTGTGTGTGTGTGTGTGTGTGTGTGTGTGTGCGTGCGCGTACAGAAGGTATGCGACAAAGCATTGCTACCTAATAACACAAAGTCGTTTGTCCAGGAGCGTAATCCGTCGTGTCAATGAAGCCCCTCGCGGGGAGGGGCGACCGCGTTTTGTGGTCGGCGGGACTGGCAATGAAGTGGCGGCTGTGGTGGTGGTAGTGGTGGTGGTGGCGGCGGTAATGGTGGTGGTGGTAATGGTGGTGGTGGTAATGGTGGTGGTGGTGGTAATGGTGGTGGTGGTAATGGTGGTGGTGGTGGTAATGGTGGTGGTGGTGGTAATGGTGGTGGTGGTGGTAATGGTGGTGGTGGTGGTGGTAATGGTGGTGGTGGTAATGGTGGTGGTGGTGGTAATGGTGGTGGTGGTGGTGGTAATGGTGGTGGTGGTAATGGTGGTGGTGGTGGTGGTAATGGTGGTGGTGGTGGTAATGGTGGTGGTGGTGGTAATGGTGGTGGTAATGGTGGTGGTGGTGGTAATGGTGGTGGTGGTGGTAATGGTGGTGGTAATGGTGGTGGTAATGGTGGTGGTGGTAATGGTGGTGGTGGTAATGGTGGTGGTGGTAATGGTGGCGGCGGCGGCTGTGGTGGTAGTGGCGGTAATGGTGCTGGTGGCGGTAATGGTGGCGGCGGCGGCTGTGGTGGTGGTAATGGTGGTGGTGGTAATGGTGATGGTGGTGATGGTGGTGGCGGTAATGGTGGTGGTGGCGGTAATGGTGGTGGCGGCGGTAATGGTGGTGGCGGTGGTAATGGTGGTGGTGGCAGTAATGGTGGTGGCGGCGGTAATGGTGGTGGCGGCGGCGGTAATGGTGGTGGCGGCGGTAATGGTGGCTGCGGCGGCGGTAATGGTGGCGTAGCGGGAATGGTGGTGGTAATGACGGTGGTGGTGGTTGTAATGACATTGGTAGTAATGATGGTGGTGGTGGTGGTGGTAATGGTAGCAATCAATGTGGTGATGATGGTGGTAGTAACAGTGGCGGTATTAATGGTCATGGTTATGGTCGTGGTGTTAATGGTGGTAGTGGTGGTGCTAATGATGATGGTGGTGGCAGAAATGGTGACAATGGTTCAGATGGCAACAGAGGTGGCAACAGTGGTGGTAGTTGTATACGTGGTGGCAGCTGTACGAACGGTGGTAGTGGTAACAGAAATAATGGTAGTGGTGGTAAAGGTGCTGGTAAAAACTGATGACGGTAAAGGTGGCAAAGGAGGTGGTCAAAGTGGTAATGTAGTAATCGTGGTAGAAAGCTGATGGTAAAACTAGCGATAAAGCTGGCGGTAAAGCTGGCGATAAAACTACCGGTAAAGCTGGCAGTAAAACTAGCGGCAAAGCTGGTGATGCAGCTGGCGGTAAAGCTGGCGATAAAGCTGGCGATAAAGCTGGTGATCAAGCTGGTGTTACAGGTAAAAACGCCTCAGATATCATGGCACCTGTGGAGGTCACAACCGCTCGTGCACGTGTGTGTGTGTGTGTGTGTGTGTGTGTGTGTGTGTGTGTGTGTGTGTGTGTGTGTGTGTGTGTGTGTGTGTGTGTGTGTGTGTGTGTGTGTGTGTGTGTGTGTGTGTGTGTGTGTGTGTGTGTGTGTGTGTGTGTGTGTGTGCGTGCGCGCGCGCGCACACTCAAAGGCCTAAGAAGGTGAGGAACCTACGCCAGGAGGCTCTGAGTAGCTCCAGCCGAAGCTGGAACCTTTGCCTTGTGTATTTGGTCTGTTGGGCATAGGCAACAGTCACTGCATAGAACCTGAGAGAATCACGGGATTCGAACCCACGAATAAGCTAGCGCGAGGCCAGCACGCTTCCAGCCTAACCTGACTCACGCACTAAACTTTTTTTTTTTTTTTTTGTTACAATCCCCGTGTTAACATCATCACAAGCCCTGTACAGAAGCCCCTTCTGCTCGCAGGTCCGGCTAAGTCCCTCCGATAACTCGTCCCGTTTTAGAAAAGCTGGAGCGCCACGACCTCGATGCAGAAGCCTCGACAGACGACAATGACCTGGAATCCTCTGAGCTCTTGGGCAGGTCATGGCGTTCTTTGGGTTGTGTACGGGACGACTGGAGGAGGTGGGAGGAGAGGGAAACGGGAGAGGAGGAGGGAGGCTGAGGAAATGGAGAGGAGGAGGACAGGAGAGAAAGGTGAGGAAAGGGAGAGGAGGGGAGGGGACGGAAGGAGGGTAGGGAAAGGGAGGGGAGGGAAGGAGGGTAGGGAAAGGGAGGGTATAGGGAAAGGGAAGGGATAAGGAAAAAGGAGAGGAGAAGGGAGGCTGAGAAAATGGAGACAAGAGAGGTAAAAAAAGGGAAATGGAGAGAAGGGAAGAAGGGTAAGGAAAGGGAGGGAAGAGAAGAAGGATAGGGAAAGGGAGGGAAGAGAAGAAGGGTAGGGAAAGGGAGGGAAGAGAAGAAGGGTAGGGAAAGGGAGGGAAGGAAAGAAGGGTAGGGAAAGCGAGGGAAGGGAAGAAGGGTAGGGAAAGCGAGGGAAGGGAAGAAGGGTAGGGAAAGGGAGGGAAGTCATGAAGGGCAGGGATAGAAAGGACGGGAATAGGGAAGAGAGTGAATGGGGGAGGAAGAGAGACAGACAGGCAGAGAGAAAGAGAAAGAGAGAGACAGAGAGAGAGAGAGAGAGAGAGAGAGAGAGAGAGAGAGAGAGAGAGAGAGAGAGAGAGAGAGAGAGAGAGAGAGAGAGAGAGAGAGAGAGAGAGAGAGAGAGAGAGAGAGAGAGAGAGAGAGAGAGAGAGGGGCGCAGAGAGATAGAGGGGGGCAGAGAGATAGAGGGAGGCAGAGAGAGAGAGAGAGGGGGGCAGAGAGAGAGAGAGAGGGGGCAGAGAGAGAGAGAGAGGGGGGCAGAGAGAGAGAGAGAGGGGGGCAGAGAGAGAGAGAGGGGGGGGCAGAGAGAGAGAGAGAGAGAGGGAGGGGGGCAGAGAGAGAGAGAGAGAGAGAGGGGGGCAGAGAGAGAGAGAGGGGGGGCAGAGAGAGAGAGAGAGAGAGAGAGAGAGAGAGAGAGAGAGAGAGAGAGAGAGAGAGAGAGAGAGAGAGAGAGAGAGAGAGAGAGAGAGAGAGAGAGTGAGAGGCAGAGTGAGAGGCAGAGTGAGAGGCAGAGAGAGAGAGGCAAAGAGAGAGAGAGGCAGAGAGAGAGAGAGGCAGAGAGAGAGAGAGGCAGAGAGGCAGAAAGAGGGAAAGAGGCAGAGAGAGAGAGAGAGAGAGAGAGAGAGAGAGAGAGAGAGAGAGAGAGAGAGAGAGAGAGAGAGAGAGAGAGAGAGAGAGAGAGAGAGAGAGAGAGACAGACAGAGGGGGAGAGAGGGAGGGAGAGAGACAGAGAGAGAGACAGCAGAGAGAGACAGACAGAGAGAGACAGACAGACAGACAGAGACACAGAGAGACAGACAGACAGAGACACAGAGAGACAGACGGAGAGATACAGAGACGGAGAGAGACAGAGACAGAGATAGACAAAGAGACAGGCGGAGATAGGGGAGAGGGAGAAAGAAGGAGGGAGGGAGAAAGAAGGAGGGAGGGAGAAAGAAGGAGGGAGGGAGAAAGAAGGAGGGAGGGAGAAAGAAGGAGGGAGGGAGAAAGAAGGAGGGAGGGAGGGAGAAAGAAGGAGGGAGGGAGGGAGAGGAAGAAGAGGGGAAGGAGAAAGAAAACTCACGAAAATCCCCGTCTTTGTTGTCAATTTTGCGAAGGAGTTGTTTACAATTCCTCGCGGGTCTTTCGCTTCTGACGAAGGTGAAGAGCGTAAGTCTTGTGTCTGCACAGAGTTCGATAACGATCTGGAAGCTCTTCCGAGGACTTAGCCACCAAGGATTTACGAGATCTTGTTTAGGTTCTACTTCGCAGTCTGCTCGTGATTCCCTGTACCTCCCTACTCCTCTCTCTCCTTCCATATCTCCACCTACTCCCTCTCTCTCTCTCTCTTTCTCTCTCTTACCCACGCATACATACACTGTGCGAGCATTTGTACAGTTTACTTGTGTGTGTGTGTGTGTGTGTGTGTGTGTGTGTGTGTGTGTGTGTGTGTGTGTGTGTGTGTGTGTGTGTGTGTGTGTGTGTGTGTGTGTGTGTGTATGTATGTGTGTGACCGCATTATATATATATATATATATATATATATATATATATATATATACATAAAATGCATGTGTAATGCACTATGTAACTGTGGCCCTATCTGCTAAGAAATTTTCTTTTGTTACCACAATATGGCTCATTTCCTAATCCCTCTTCCGAGGTTGTGCAGAGTGCGACCAAAATATGCTCTTGGGTTAACCGTCTGGTCGAAGCTGTATCGCCCTGCGAACGACTCTGTCAGTCCTCCTCCTGGCAGGACAAGGAGTCTTCTGGTTGGAGACGTCCTCCAAGGTCTTGGTTGTCCAGTTGCCTTCCGGGAAGGGGTGGGGTCTTCGTGCTCCTGGTAGCAAATGATCCTCGGCAGATGTCCAAGGAAAAATGAAAGTTCACCTGAAGACGAAGAAGCCGCACAGTTCCAAGATGATTTTGCAAGGTCTGCGGCGTTCCAAGAACTCATCGGACACGCCATTACAACGCTGGCCACGTCTGCGTACAGAAACGCGACCGCCATTGCGTACTTCTTCTTCGGTATTCGAGCTGGTGGCCATTCATCTTCCCTTCTTTCAATGAGTATGTTGCTCTCCAGCTATCTCCTTCACAGTCTGGCAGCGTCAGTCACTTTGTTGTACCAGAAGGCTGCGGAGGAGTTTGGAGCCACGTGGCTCTTTCCACTCGGTCGCGGCGCTTTATCTATTTCCCTTGCGGCAGACTACATGATATACTACTTTGTACACTTCACTCCAGCCTGCTGGGGTCGCTGGAGGAAGAAGGTTTTGAGTGTCACATTCCCCGACCTCTATAAAGTTCTTCTTCAGAAATTGGCAGCGGTGGAGAAGGACTTTGAAGATCCTGCCGTCATCGAGAACTCGATGAAAAACCCGGAGGAAATGACAAAAGCGATCGTTTCTGGGATTGGAATGGGTTGAGGAATCTCTCTTGATCTTAACCCGTTGAGAAACTTAATTTGGATTGGGGTGCGCCATCCCTGCCTACCCCCACCATTGTCAATGAATCTATGGCGCCTCCCATATAAAAAGAAAAAAAAAGAAACAAGAGAGAGAGAGAGAGAAATGGACTGTTTTGCATGTCATCGAATAGGCCCATAACGAATTCAAAGTCCAGTATATTTTCCCATCAAAACAAGGCGCAGGAAGTCATGCAAGACATTTACTCGTGTGAGTACTGGAAATGAAAACAAGACCGTTTTGGGTTGTGTCAGAAGCACCGAGATTACTTCTCTTTCCATCATTCTCCCCATCCCTTCTTCGTTCTCTCTCCCCTCCTCTTATCCATTCCGAAAGGCTTTGGGAGCGAAGGCCTAACATTCGAGTAATCTCACATTCATTCCGCCATTTTTCAAGTAGACTTCGTGACAGCTGGTCTGATGAACGCGAGTGAGGACCCCACATTGGAGCCCTGGAACCTGTTAGCCTTGGCTGGTGGAGAGAGGGAGGGAAGGGGAGAGGAGTGGAAGTGGAGTGGAAGAGAGGAGGAGGGGAGGGGAAGAGGAGAGGGGAGAAGAGGCGAGGAGGAGAAAAGGAGAGGAGAATAGGAGAGGAACGAAAAACGAGAGGACGGGTCGACTTGAGGACGGGAAGAGAAGATGGGAAGAGGAGAGGACGGAAAGAGAAGAGGACGGGAAGAGGAGAGGACGGGAAGAGAAGAGGACGGGAAGAGGAGAGGACGGGAAGAGAAGAGGACGGGAAGAGGAGAGGACGGGAAGAGAAATGAAAATGGAGGAAGAGAAGAGGAGAGGACGGGAAGAGAATTGAAAATGGAGGGAGAGAGGGAGGATGGGAGATGAAGAGAGGGGGAAATGGATGAAAAAGAGTAGGAAGAGGAAGAAATAAGGAATCACAAAGGGAGGGAGTGGAGAGTTTGGGAGGGAGCGAGTAAAGAGGGGAGAGAAGGTTTAGAGAGAAGGGCCAAGAAGGTCTGGAAAAAAAAAAAAAAAACGAAATTCCGAAAAGTTCCGAAGAGGTCCGAGAAGGTTCAAGAAGGTTCCGAAAGAGTTCCAGAAGATCCTGGAAGGTCCTGGAAGGTCCTGGAAGGTCCTGCAAAGCCCCAGATCATACCAGAGCAAAGGTCCAAATTCATCGAATATAGCGACTCGGGGTTTCCAAAAGAACTTGAACTCTTAGGGAACCTTTGGTCAGAATCTGTACATACACGCACGCACACACGCATACACGCACGCACACACACCTGCCTCTACCCTGTGTTCCTCTGCCTCCTGGGTGGTCGACCGGGTGGTCCTTCGGTCTCGCTCCCACGGGGGTGAGCCACAGGCCTCCTCATCACCCTCACCGGCAGCCATCCCCCGCGAGTTCACGAGGGGGATCGTGAGCTCCCACCTTTGCTGCGTTCTGCGCTCTTCTAGCGCGCGCGCACACACACACACACACACACACACACACACATACATACACACACGTGCATACATATACATGTACATTATATCTATATTATATATATATATATATGTATATATTGTCGAGATATTCTGACATGTTGACGTAAGTGGGAGTAGGAAACACAGTAGTCTTAGTCTGAGTTTTTTCCTGCAAAACTAGTCAAGAATAAACTCAGACTAAGACTCCTGAGTTTCCTACTCCCACTTACGTCATACACACACACACACACACACACACACACACACACACACACACACACACACACACACACAAAATACACGTTGGACCCGATGTAGCTCTGCAGGCTATTTTGGAATCACCGATAGAGTGAGGCTGCAGCCCATGAGGGGATCGGGATAGCTTTGTTTATAATCGACTCCTGTGGGGACTACGTAGTGCACTTCACTTCCCCAGTCACGAATCCATAAAGGAGAATAAAGTAAACGAACAACGTGTGGGCCATTTTGTATGAGCGGCGCCGGGAACAGAGTTGGGCCATGCAGGATTCGAACAGGCGATCTCGTGCTCCACAATCTGCTGCTCTGCCAATTGGGCTATAAAGTGTGTGTGTGTGTGTGTGTGTGTGTGTGTGTGTGTGTGTGTGTGTGTGTGTGTGTGTGTGTGTGTGTGTGTGTGTGTGTGCGAGTGTGCGTGTGTGCGAGTGTGCGTGTGTGTGCTTGCGTGTGTGTGTAAGTGTATAAGTGTGTGTGTGTGTATGTGTATAAATGTGTGTGTGTGTGTGTGTATGAGTGTGCGTGCGTGTGTGTGTATACGTGTAGAAGTGTGTGTATACGTGTAGAAGTGTGTGTACGTGTAGAAGTGTGTGTGTGTGTGTGTGTGTGTGTGTGTGTGTGTGTGTGTGTGTGTGTGTGTGTGTGTGTGTGCGTGCGTGCGTGCGTGCGTGTGTGTGTGTGCATGTTCGTATTCGCGTGTACGTGTGCGTACACATTTTGGGGCACTGTTAGTCCAAGAGCGACAATGATAAAAAAAAAATCTGTTCCCCCACATACGATCTCTTTGACTGCTATTCACGTAAACAAGGAGAGATCAGAATATCCTTAACATCACTCTTAGAAGAAGCGCCTCCGAGTGGTTCCATAGCGAAATTAATCACAAATTCTTTGGTTCAAATTCCAGCAAAAATATTCAATTTACATACAGGCATGCACACATACATACATGCACATGTACAAAAATGCTCAGATACACATACATCCACACATATATACATACACACACACATTCGTATATACAAATATGTATGCATACATTAACACATAAATCTGAACATACACATACACACACACATACACATACACACACACACACACACACACACACACACACACACACACACACACACACACACACATTTAATGAATTAAACATTTTTTGTCATGAAAGTTGATGACCACATGCCATCATGAAGAATAACGGCACTGTCACTCATAAAGAAAAAGAAAAAAGGAAAAACTCTTTAAAAGACCACAGAACTTTAATGGGTTACGTAACAACTACAAAAACCTCTACTAATGACAGACTCGGGTAGTTGTAGTTGGGTGGTGTCGTGGCCGGGTTGTGGTCGGTGACGGGGGTTGTGGTGGTCATGTTGTGGTGGAGGGGTGGAAGGGTGGAAGGGTGGAGGGAGAGAAATGAGGTCTGTCAGTGGTGGAGGATTCTCTCCTGCCTACTTACCATGACGGAGAAGTTGTCCATTGTTCCAGATTTGTTCTCTTCTTTTTCTTAGTTTCCTTTTTTTTTTTTTTTTTATCACTTTTTCACTATCAGTTTCTCTGTAGGAAGAAAAAAGGAATTAGATTTTTTTTCGAAGTTGGAAGATATGGTTGTATTCCAACAATACAAAAATTATATATATTTTAAGTAGGCAAAATAAAAAAATCTAAATATCGAACACTTGAAAAGTAAGAAAAGTTATTTTTACAGACTGAAGATTGTCGACAAGTGAACATGAAAATATAAAAGTCAAATAGGAAAAATGAATATATATGCACGAAAAGCATCTACTTGTATCTTGAAAATACATTGATCTATCTAAAGAGATAGTGAACGGTGCGTAGAGGTACTATGTAGTAACACACACACGTGTGAAGATCTGGAGTCTGGGATCAACTTCGAAGGGGTTAGCGTAAACATCAGACTCGATGAGGGAGGTTTATTGCCCGACATTTCGGTTCTGGTCCTAGACCCGTCTTCAGGGATTTGATGGAATACAATGTTCAATATAAACGAGCTTTTGAACACTGTATCCCATCATACCCCTGAAGATGGCCCTAGGACTTGGAACGAAACGTCAGACAATAAACCTCCCTCACCGAGTCTGGTATTTACGCTTCACCCTTCAATATACATATATACACATACATATAACAAAAGTCTTATACGTCTCACATATATATATACAAACATACATACCGGTACATATACATATATACATACACATACACATTCTTATACACATATCCACACACACACACACACACACACACACACACACACACACACACACACACACACACACACACACACACACACACACACACACACACACATTATTAGTGTTTGAATACAAATATTTTTGGTATTCATGCAAGAAATTTCCAGTAGCACGCAACCCCATTCCACACTTCGTACAAGATAAACACTCGAGACACTAATACACATAACACCACATGATGATACTCAACAATATCAATTTAGCGAGGGCTAATATATATATTCCGATTGTTTACTATGATATACTATTCGGGCTGGATGTGACGCCGATGTTAAATGAATGATTTACGTCTCCGCTTCCTGGCTCCGGCACAATTTCCTCGTCCTCCATGGAAGTGCCTGACAGGAGCTAGACCGTGTTTAATTTGACTCCCAAAGAAAAACAGTTCATCGATAGAGGTGGACCCCCTCTTATTGCAAGACATTTCCGTTGAGAGAAGGAGTATTAAAAATCTGCAGCTCGTTGTAAAAAATGTACAATTAAAGAATTAGATAAATGGATAGTTAGATTAATAGGTTGATATATAATAGATGAATAAATGGATAAATAATACCAGTAAAGATAATAGATTAATAAAGATAAAATAAATTCATATATGAATAACAAAAAAATAAATAATAGTAAAGAAATAAATGTAAGGTAAATGTACAATAACCAATGTCAAGGTTACCAAAAATAACAACAACAATAATAATGATAATAGCAATAACAATAACAATAATAATAATAATAAATCAAAAACATTTCCGTTTGCACAATCGACCAAAATCCCATTACTGCGTTCGCAGTATCGATCACAAGGCAGCAGTTCTATCGCCACAATCAATAACACGACAAAAATTCTGTTCTTAGAATCTATTACAAGATGGAAATTCTGTTCTCACAATCGATCACAATCAAAGAGAACAACAAATACGTTAACGTTGTAGCAAAGATTCGGTTAATGATAGACCAAGATTGGTATCTCCATTACTGGTAAATAGTAGAGACGTCACTTCTCAGTGAGGTTTAATTGGCCAATTAGTGTACTCCTGTCACCGTCTTACTTCCTCGAAAAGCAGAACAATATTTACACCTGCGGAGGATACGGCCCAGCTGTCCAGCCATTTCCATTTATGTAGCTATATATATATATATATATATATATATATATATATGTTATTTTTATCTCAGTTTCCATTTATCTATATATTCATAGTTATCTGTTAATCCATTTTTATTTATATATCCACATATCTATATATTTATAGTTACCTGTCCATCCCTTTACATCTATATATCAACATATCTATATATTCATAATCATTTGTCCACCCCTTTTTATCCATATATCCACATATCTATATATTTATAATCATCTGTCCATACCTCTGTATCTATATATTTACTTATCGTATTATTTACCTTTTTTTTTATTATATTTTCAAGAAAGGGAAGACGAGGGATGGGTTGTCCCGATGTAGGGACAGAGTTTCAAGATGGAGTCTTTGTAAAAAAAAAAAAAAAAAAAAAAAAAAAAAAAAAAAAAAAAAAAAAAAAAAAAAAAAAAAAAAAAAAAAAAAAAAAAAAAGCAATGAATGAATAAATAAAATAAATTAATAAGCAAGACAAATAAATAAATTGATAAATCTGGCAATAGTCATAACAAAAATCTTGTACGTGTCACGGAGGTAAGTGAGGCTACATGTTTGTATCACAATATAATCTTATTTGTCCCTTTTGTCTCTTTTTTTTTGTTTCTCCAAATTTCTTAACACTTTCGATCCTTCACCACTAAAGCCACGCCGTTACCAGTAGTTGTTTACAATTTCTAAATGATTTTGTAATAAGTTCAAAATCTTTGCTACGATGAAGTAATGCCAGTTTTGTTTTGGTATTCACTCATGCAAACACGCAAACGCACGCGTGTACACACACACACACACACATATATATATATATATATATATATATATATATATATATATATATATATATATATATGGGTGGGGAAGGGCAAACGAAGATGTGTTGGGAATAGAGTTTATTGCTCTAACGTTGCGACCAACTTGGTCTTCTTCAAAGGACGTTGGTCGCAACGTTAGGGTAATAAACTCTATTCCCAACACATTTTCGTCTGTCCTTCCCCACCCATTTCTCTCTCATTTGTCTTGAATATATATATATATATATATATATATATATATATATATATATTACATATATATACATATATATACATATATACATATACATATATATATACATATATATACATATATACATATACATATATACATATATATACATATATATATACACATATATACACATTATATACATATATATACATATATATACATATATATAACATATATATATATACATATATATATACATATATATATTACATATATATATACATATATACATATATATATATATATATATATATATATATATATATATATACTACATATGTATATACATATATCACTACGGCAGATGAGCGTTCGAGACAAATGCACGTGAATTAAAAGCACATATCGCTTGCAGATGGTGTAATAATATAATAGCCAAGTGTTCTCCTGACTGCAATTACACAGTCGATCAACACCTTGGCCATAACAAATGCCTTTGGAGCTGTCATTCAGTGACACAGCACTAAACTGCCCGTTTATACATTTGAATTATCTTCTAAACTCACAAGCTGTAAATCTAGAATATGACAACATATCGTATTAGAAAGTCGCATCGAAGGCTGGCGTCCATATATCTCCAAAATGTCACAGGTAATTGCTGTGCTTGCGAGGCTGTCACCATAAATAACAGGGACTTGTCGTATCTAGCAAATGCTTTTGTTTACAGATGACGTCACCAGTGATCGTCTGCCTGCTTGCCTCTTCCTCCCGCGTGGCAAGCTTTGGGTCAATAGTCTTTATTTTAGTTAAAACTTGGCTATTTTTGTGCACCTCTGGAGGGACTTCTTTACGCCCACGCCCGCCCTCACGCCCACCCCACCCTCAGCCTCAGTTACTGTACAGTCAGGCCATTTTGTTTCACCTTTTGAACCGAACAACTTCAGCGATTTTTTTCTGTCAAATGAAGACTCATTCAACGGTGTTAATCACGTTATACGTGCGTTAGTATGGTATATACTCATATCTCTAGCGGCAGATGATTTTATTAATGTGAAGCGATTAGTTTGTATTGTTCAATTTAGTTATGGTTAACTCCTGATAAACTCGTTCCAATGAGCGGACCAAAGCTGTCAAAAACATCGACAAATCCTTCACAAACCTTAAAAGGGTAATGTACACGGTCAAACTGTTGGTCAAACCGGGTTTGTCAAACAGGGTTTGTCAAAACGGGTTTGGCAAACTATTTGTCAAACATTTTGTCAAACATTTTGTCAAACCGGGTTTGACAAGCAGTTTGACTGTGTAAATGGCTCTATGCATCATCAATAGAATATTAACATACTTGCTTAGCACAACCAACAGTGCCAACTTTAATCAATTACCAACATCAATCAAGCTCCAACATCGATTGCCATCATCATTACAGTACTAACATCAGTCAACTGCCAACAATCGAGTGACAACAGTAAGACAATTCCAACACTACTGTGACGTCCTTACATGTTGTCATGGCAACAGACAGACTTTTGTATTCATACTGAGGGTAGTTTCAACGTAATTGAAATGGTTTAATTAACTTTCTTTGACAATTTCATTTAGATATAAGTATCATTATTATTATCATTTTCTACTGGTTAATGACCACCAGACTTACGTTTTATTAAAAAAAAAAAAAAAAAAATCCGGTCACTTCCCTCTCATAACCATAACACCTTGTAACCATCACAGCGGGTGGTTAACAACCGCCCATAACCAATCACCTTGCGAGCCAATAACTTGTAATAACACGTCATTAGTCTCAACGTCAGGAATTAAGAATTTCTCATGGTTTAGAGTTCAGCTCCCCAAAACCGAAGTCAATATCCCCCCACCCCCGTCCCTACATCCCCCCACCCCCGTCCCTACATCCCCCATCCCCCATCCCCCCCCGCCCAGCTCCGCCCCCAACCTAATTGTGGGCCCCGTCAGAATGGCAAGAGCCCCCCATAGCTCCATTTCTCCCCATATTTTGGCCCCCCAATTCATATCCCCCACACACAAAATTCCCCCCAAAGTTATTCCCGTTCATTCAGATTCCTTCACTGATGACAACCTTTAATCATTCTATTCTGGTGAAGATCAAACTATTTCATTCAGTACTGGGGAAGTTGGGAAAGCTTGTGAAGGCGATTGGTTACCTTCGTTATTTTCGGTGAAAATAACGATAACGACAACGATAACAACCACTACCACCAGAGGTCGCCGGGCTGAAACGTTTAGAACGTTCCCCAACTCGAAACGTTAACGAAAGAAAAGTGACGTCATTATACGTTATTTCACGGCAGACCCCAACACTGTTTCATTATAACGAAGGCGACGGAGAGAGATGGAGTGGGGAATGGAGGACGAGACTGGGATGGAGTGCGAATGGAGGACCAGACGGGAAGGAGTGGGGAGGATGAGGGGGGGAAGGGGAGGGGAGGATGAGGGGGTAACGGGGAGGAAAAGAGGAAAGGATAGGGAGCACTTAAGGGGGAAGGGAAGGGAGGAGGTGAAGGAGGAAGATAGGAAGGAGGTAAGGGAGGAAGTGAGGGAGGAGGAAAGGGAGGAAGAAGGTAAAGGAGGAGGAAGGGGGGAAGAAAGGAAGGAGGTAAGGGAGGAGGAAAGAGAGGAAGAAAGGAAGGAGGTAAGGAAGGAGGAAAGGAAGGAGGAAAGGAAGGAGGAAAGGGAGGAGGAAAGAGAGGAAGAAAGAAAAGAGGATGGGGACCAGTTGAGGGAGGAGGATAGGGAGGAGGAAAGGAAGGAGGAGACGGACGAGGAAAGAGAGGAGGATAAGGAGAAGTTGAGGGAGGAGGGAAGGAGAAGAGGGTGAAGTGAGTGGAAGTTTCCTAAAAAAAATCTGCTACAAGGTTGAATAAAATCGTCTGGCACTACAAGTTCTTCTCAGAATGCTTAAATATGTCCAGAGTGCTTAAAATATATTTTTTTATTAACTTGAGATGATTCTATTCAGATGGAAGGATGCGCCACGTCTGAAGACGTATGTGTTTGTGTGTGTGTGTGTGTGTGTGTGTGTGTGTGTGTGTGTGTGTGTGTGTGTGTGTGTGTGTGTGTGTGTGTGTGTGTGTGTGTGTGTGTGTGTGTGTGTGTGTGTGTGTGTGTGTGTGTGTGTGTGTGTGTGTGTGTGTGTGTGTGTGTGTGTGTGTGTGTGTATGCATGCGTGTGATGCGTGTGTGTGTGTTTACCTAATAATATTATACAGGAAAGGAGCACACACTCGCGAAATTCCATCTCTATTCCATCAATCACACCTAGCTTGCGTGCGCGCACGCGTTATGCAAATATCCGCAAATTCGCACACGAACACCGCGGCACCGCTCGCGTGTCCGAATCGGTTAACCGTCAAGAAGGCTTACCGTTAACCCTCAAGAAGGCTTACCGTTCGTCTTAACCGCCGCAGACATAAAATCTCCTCTTCTTGGCCTCTTCTCCCCCGTTCGCGAGGCTACTTCTCCCCCCCTCCCCCGGTCCCCCTTACCCCCCATCCGTTCCCAGCCCCCCCTCAAGCCCCCCTCAGAACGCCCCCAAGCCTTCATCTCAGTAGATGATTCCCCTCTGACATCCAACCGTACGTTCATTTTTCAAAGTAACGCAAGGAAGAGGAGGAGGAGGAGGAGGAGGAGAAGGAGGAGGAGGAATAAGAGGATGAGGAGGAAGACGAAAATAAAGGTGGTGTTGCTGATGATGATAGTACTGATGTTGAAAGCGGTAATGATGAAGGTGGTGGTGATAATGATGATGATGATGATGATGATGATGATGATGATGATGATGATGATGATGGTGATGATGATGATTATGGTGATGATTATGGTGATGATGATGATGATGATGATGAGGAGGAGGAGGAGGAGGAGGAGTAGGGAGGAAGAGGAGAAGGAGAGTGAGGAGTAGGAGGAGGATTAGTAGGAGAGCGAGTGGCAGGAAACAGTTGAAAGAAAGAGGATAAGGAGGAGGAAGATGAGGAGGAGGAAATAGAGGAGGAAAAGAGGAGGAGGAGAAAGGAGAGTCGGAGGAAACAGAAAAAGGAGTAGAAGGAGAAAGGGAAGATGAGGAAGAGGAGAAAACAGAGGAGGAAAAGAGGAGGAGGAGGAGAAAGGAGAGTTGGAGGAAACTGGGAAAAAGGAGTACGAGGAAGATGATGATGATGAGGAGGAGGAGGAGAAAGGGACGAAGAGGAATAGGAGGAGGAAGAGTAGGAGGAAGAGGAGGAAGAGGAGGAGGAGGAGGAGGAGGAGGGAGAGGAGGAGGAGGAGGAGGAGGGAGAGGAGGAGAAAGGGACGAAGAGGAATAGGAGGAGGGGGAAGAGGAGGATGATCAGGTGGAGGAAGAGGAGGAGGATCAGGTGGAGGAAGAGGAGGAGGAGGATGAAGAACTGGAATAACGAGTTCGTTGACTAAGAGGCATCAGGCAACAGGACGACGACGAGAACAAGGCTGAAGAGGAACAAGAAGAGAAAGACTGAAATTATGAGGAGGAGGAGCGTGAACAAGAGGAAGACAGCTTTACATATTAAAAACAGAGCGAGAGCGAGAGCGAGTACCACAGAAAGAGAGCGGCCAGGGTTGAGGGGGGGGGGGGTGAGGATGAAGGTTGGGGGGGCGTCGCCCCTCGTCCCTCCCCCCTCCCCCCTTGGGTCCCCTCGACCCCCACGGCCCCCCTCGCCTCAGCCCTGAGTCAACAGTTTCCAGCGTTGGGTCGCCGAGAGATTGACTCCGCGGTTGGGCCTATCTCCATTGCAGATGCGGCCTGGGGGGACGGAGGAGCCGCTCGCTGAGAGCAGCTCTTTGTTAACCCAAAATACCCGCCCACCCGCACGCCTGCCCCTTTGATCTAACTCACTCTCACTGCGTGAGCGCGCGCGCGCGCGCGTGTGTGTGTGTGTGTGTGTGTGTGTGTGTGTGTGTGTGTGTGTGTGTGTGTGTGTGTGTGTGTGTGTGTGATTCACCATGGTCTTGGACCACGTGTTGTACTCGTGATCGACAGTTAACCTCCCGGATGAGAGCTCAGAACTCGTATGACCGATCTCTGGGTAATAATGTGACCTTACACGCACGCACACACACACACACCCCAACTCCCCGACCACGAGAGTTGGAGTAACACCCCGCAGCGAAGCGATACTGAAATTATTTCAGCCGTGGGCGGGAGTCGAACCCGGACCGCCGTAGTGGCAAGCGAGAACTCTAACCACAGCGTGTGTGTGTGTGTGTGTGTGTGTGTGTGTGTGTGTGTGTGTGTGTGTGTGTGTGTGTGTGTGTGTGTGTGTGTGTGTGTGTGTGTGCATGAGTGCGTGCGTGTGTGCGCGTGAAAAATAGAAAGAGAGCTATAAGAGAGAGTTTTTCGTCGTCTCCCTTTCGTTTGTCCTCTCTTTTTACTTTCCCCCTTCCGTTCCAGGCGGCACTTTTCCTTATATTCTGCTGCCGTCAAGCGATTTTATTTATTTCCATGGCAACTTCCCCCACCTCGGTAGCGAAAAGGTTAAAATAAATTCTGACCAAAAGTCAGACGACTTTATTCAGTTAAACGAAACCACCTCGGCATTCTTAGAGGGTTAGAAGACTAACCCATTTAACCCATGTCGGTTAACCTTAAAGTCACTTAAACGAGTTTGTCCTATCGCCAGGTAAACTCATTCAGGTTAAACGGGGTTAACCGTCCCGGTCAGAACCTTTGCTACAGAACTTACCAAACATCGAACTTCGAGTTCGAAAACATCGAAGTCGTCTTCGGGGGAAACTTCTTCGGGGTGCCTTACTGGGTCTCCGGAGCATTTCCGTGAACGGCCCTACCAGCTTGAGAGACCCAGGAGGCCCGGGATTCTCGCGCCTCCTAATGAGAGGCCACGTCACTGCGAGGTAAATCGAGAGGCATCACCTCAATTCATCAGCCCACGGGGGTTCCTTCCCTTCCCCAACAATCTCCAACACCCTTAGATGACCCCACACGCGACGGTCCGTGGACGTGACGTCAGGGCTGCCTCTCTCTCTCTCTCTCTCTCTCTCTCTCTCTCTCTCTCTCTCTCTCTCTCTCTCTCTCTCTCTCTCTCTAAAAAAAAAAAAAAAAAAAAAAAAAAATATATATATATATATATATATATATATATATATATATATATATATATATATATATTTAGATATATATATATATTCCGTTTTCATTGCAATCCCCCCAAATCCCAAACTCCCCCAAAATTCACCAAATTACCCAAATTGACGTACGGTACATCTCTTTCTATACGAGAATTCATTTGTACCTACTCCAAAAAGAAACAAACAAATAAAACAATATAAATATAAAAACAAATGTTCCCTTAAACCTTTGTTGTTCCCGACCAAATCCCAACTCCCCCAAGCCTACACCCCTATCCGTAGGCATGAAGTTACCCCTTTCTCCCTGGGGCCGTTCTCACCTTAACCCTGAAACCCTAACACTCTTAACCCTCTCCTAGATGACCCACACGTTTAACCACAGCCCCCCCAAGCCCCCTTCCCAGCCTCCCAGCCCCCGACTCTCTCACCCACCAACCGTGGGTCGAATCCCTTTCCCTTTACCCCTGACCGTGCGCGGGTAAACATGTCGAAACGTTTGGTACAAAAACGTTTAATTTGTTTGTCAACAATTAATCACAATTAAGCCTCCCTGGCTCTCCCTCCCAGAGAGGCCGGCCAGGTAAGGCTCCGCTCGTAACCTCTCATTAGGGATTCGATGCTCATCTGTCTGAAACGAATGCCTCCCCCCACCCCCCTCCTCACCCAACACCCACCCCCGATCTCCCCCCCTTCTATCTCTACCTCCCCATACACCCCGTTATTTCCATCTCTATCTCCCCATACACTCCGTTATTTCCATCTCTACAGCCTTAGTCCTTAAGACAGCTTCTTAAAACCAAAATACTCACTCTCTCACTGTGTGTGTGTGTGTGTGTGTGTGTGTGTGTGTGTGTGTGTGTGTGTGTGTGTGTGTGTGTGTGTGTGTGTGTGTGTGTGTGTGTGTGTGTGTGTGTGTGTGTGTGTGTGTGTGTGTGTGTGTGTGTGTGTGTGTGTGTGTGTGTGTGTCTGTGTGTGTGTGTGTGTGTGTGTGTGTGTGTGTGTGTGTGTGTGTCTGTGTGTGTGTGTGTGTGTGTGTGTGTGTGTGTGTGTGTGTGTGTGTGTGTGTGTGTGTGTGTGTGTGTGTGTGTGTGTGTGTGTGTGTGTGTGTGTGTATGTGTGTGTGTGTCTGTGTGTGTGCGCGCGCGCTCGTGCGTGTACATATATCTAATAGGCAACAAACATTGTTTGTCTGCCTGTTACAGAATCATAAAATCTCAAGTGTCAAAAGCGATCGTCTCCTCAGTAAATTAATTTTATTTCTTAATTATAATGCCGGAAATAGGGAAATTACGACTTAATAATATCTGAACGTTTCGATCAGCAATCTCTCCCACACAGAACGAGACGACAATTTCATATGCTTTAGCCAAATGTAAATACTTCAAACACTCGCGAGCTATACGAAACATGACCCCCACCCCTTCTTGATGACAGGAACATTCTGAACTGTAAAATCAGATAATAAATTCTCACGATGTAAAAAAAAAAAAAAAGAACAATTATTTCAAGTTCACCACCACATTATGAACAACCAGTGAACAGTTCACAAACCTGAACTAGGGCATTCGGACCATCGCTACATCACTTCCAACACACATGAATCAAGTGTCAGAAGTCTGCGTGTCAGCAGAGGAATTCCTCTGTGTCACTCCGTGCCAGAAGGCTGTGTGTCGGTTATCACTTCCGACACACATGAATCAAGTGTCAGAAGTCTGCGTGTCAGCAGAAGAATTCCTCTGTGTCACTCCGTGCCAGAAGGTTGTGTGTCGGTTATCACTTCCGATACACATGAATCGAGTGTCAGAAGTCTGCGTGTCAGCAGAAGAATTCCTCTGTGTCACTCCGTGCCAGAAGGTTGTGTGTCGGTTATCACTT
>NC_134781.1:18862102-18884602 GCF_046742065.1 Oratosquilla oratoria | reverse complement strand
TACATACATATACATATATACATATACATACATATACATATACATATACTTATATATACATATACAAACATATACATACACATACTTATATACATACATATACATATACATATACATACATATACATATATATATATATATATATATATATATATGTTGCAAAATGATCGATGGGAAGTTGGAAGCTCCAATCCTTTAGAAGTCTAGCGTGAACACGCGCGCGCGCGCGCACGTATCTAATGCGAGATGGAAACGGGTTATATACTTCCTCCAATCTGCACACACAACTGACACAGAAAATTTCCCTCCCAATCTCGACAATAACGCGTTAGTTGGTGACATGCTATATCCGAAAACAACACTAACGAACAAACATGAACCCAACCGGACAGTGCTCCAGTTTGTGGTCCTTACGGACCTCGTTCCAGTTCTAAAACTTCTACACGATCTTACAGAGACCGTCTTCCACCAAGATCATATCAAAAGAGACCTCCCCGACCTCGACATAGAGACTGTCCCTTCACAAGCTCACACTACCCCTACAGTAGAGGACCATCACCAATCCTCTCCACCTCAACAATCTATTCCCCTTCCCGCTACAATCTTGGCAATCGAGCGACAACTTCATAAGAGTAGATATTTTGCTTTGGTGAACAGAAATAATATCTACTTCCGCATGCTCATACATTTAAGTCAATTCTATTTTAATCATAAGTATTTCCCGATACACCATTGTTACAACATTATGTGCGTTTAGCTTCATGCCAAAATTCTGCAAAGGCCTTGTATTACTTTTTATCTTCCCTGAGCATTAATCTCACTGTGGTCAGCGAGTGGTAGCTGAGCCGAGCATCTGTTGCGAGATGCCTGAAGGGAAGTTGGAAGATTCAATACTTTAGATGTCTAGCGTGCACACGCGCGCAAGCACGGATTTGATGCGAGATGGAACGTCTGACGTCTTCAGAAAACTCACAAGGGACCCACCATTATTGGTTGGATCTGACCGTGGTCTGAGGGGTCAGGCGCTTCTGACCTCACCCCGGACATCTGGCCAAGCGATCGAGACATCTGCGTCCAACATTGCCAATCTACAGCATCAGTATTTCTTTACCAGCATACGTGGAACACATATTTTTTTAATGTTCCCTTTTTTGTGTAAATATTATCTCATGCATGGATACTGAGTGTCTAGCCTCAGTCCATGCATTGTACATTGTGTGTGTGTGTATATATATATATATATATATATATATATATATTATATATATATATATATATATATATATAAACATATATATGAAAATATACTGCAGTTGCTGCGTTTCCTCCCCAAGCTATGAACGACCTTCCTCGACCCCTCTGCAACAGTGATTGATATTTTTTCAATACTCTTCGCTCTTGCTAACGCCGCACGATTTCATTCATCTACCGGGGAAGGAAGGTCCCTATCGTCCGGGGGGAACTAATGAAACTGGCGGAACCGGTCGGAACCGGTCGGAACCGAGTGGAACGTATGGAACCGACGGAACGGCCAGAACGCCCGTCGAGGTTGACCCGACGGGTCGGACGAGACCGGGACTACAACCGCTGCTGCTCCGCCGCCGCCGCCGCCGCCGCCGCCGCCGCCGCCGTCGTGATCCGTCTTAATTTGGATTCGCTCGATCTCCCACCCCTTCCTTCCCCCCTCCTCCTCCTCCTCCTCCTCCTTTCTCTCTTTTCCTCCTCTCTCCCTCCTCCTCCTCCTCCTTTCTCCCTCCTCCTCCTCCTTCTCTCTCCCTTCCCTTACCTTCTCCTCTCCTTCCTCCATCTCTTCCTCCTTGTCTTCCATCTACTCATGTTCCTCCTCCTCCTTTCTCTCTCTTCCTCCTCCTCCTCTCTCCCTCCTCCTCCTCTCTCCCTTCCCTTACCTTCTCCTCTCCCTCTCTTCCTCCTTGTCCTCCACCTACTCCTGTTCCTCCTCCGCCTCTTTCTTCCCTTTCTCCTCTCCTTCCCACCTACCCTTCCCTCCTCCTCCTCCTCTCTCTTTTCCCTCCCTCTTCCTCCTACACCTACTCTCCCTCCTCCTCTTCTTCCTCCTCCGCCTTCTTCGACCAAAACATCACCTCTTCTTCTATTCTTCCACTGTCTTCCTCTTCTCTCCATAATCTTGCAATTTCCAATCTCATTATTCCCTTTTCCTCTATTTTTCATCCTTCTCCTCTTCTCCTCTCCTCCTCCTCCTCCTCCTCCTCCTCCTCTTTCCCTTACTGGTCTTCATCCTTTCCTCCTCGTCCGGAGAGAGAACACCCAATGGCGTTGGGAAGAAGAGGAGGGGGGGAAGAGGAGAGGAGAGAGGGAGTTGGATGAGAAAGAGAACGAGAGGAGAGAGGGGAAGGGAGAGGAGAGAGGGGAAGGGAGAGGAGAGGGGAAGGAAGAAGGGAGGGGAAGGGAAGGTAGGAGAAGGGAAGGTGGGAGAAGGGAAGGTAGGGAAACGGAAGGGAGGGGAAGGGGATTGCAGGGGAAAGGAGGGGAGGGGAAGGGAAGGGAGGGGAGGGGAGGGGAAGGGAGGGGAGGGGAGGGAAAGGGAGGGGAAGGTAGGGGAAGGGAGGGGAAGGGAAGGGAGGGGAGAAGGAAGGGGAGGGAAAGGAAGTAGGAAAGGAGAGGAAAAGAGAGGAGGGGAGGGAAAGGGAGAAAAGGAGGGAAGGAAAGTGAGGGGAAGGAAGGGGAAGGGAGAGAGGGAGAGGGGAAGGGAGGGGGGAGAATGGAGGAAAGGAGAGGAGGGTAGGGGAAGGGAGGGGAGGGGAAGGGAGAAGAGGGAAGGAAGGAGGCTAGAGGAGGGGAAGGAAGGGGAGGGGGAGGGTAAGGGGAGGGCGTTGGTTTGGAGGAGGAGGAGGAGGAGGAGGAGGAGGAGGAGGAGGAGGAGGAGGAGGAGGAGGAGGAGGAGGAGGAGGAGAGGGGCGAAGGCGGGATGGTTCGATTTTACAACTAATTGACCCTCAACCCCAGTGACCTCCAATTACTACTCTGGGTGGATTTCAGTTCCAAAATCAAAATAATTTTTGAAAAACGCTCAGCTATATGCCCTTATGGGTCAGTACGAGTTTGATTTTATTCTATTTTTTTCAACAATAGCCCAAAAAATAATTAATAAACGGGATTATCATTATATATGGGTCAGTGCCCGTTTAATTTTATTTTTTTGTCTATAACAAATTTTTTTTTTATTAATAAATAGAATTATAATTTCGGAGATGTGGTAAATATGTAAAATATTTTTCGATTTAATTTTATCAGTTTCGTCTTGTGTGTTATCACCTAATTATCTTATATTACAGTGGGTTACTTTCCCTTTGTTGAACGGTTCACAGGAGTAAACTGAACCATCATCAAATTAATCAGTCAGTCAAGATTCCGGCTCCGCCCCCTTTGATGACGTAGTGCAAAAACTGCGCCGTGATTGGATATCGTGATTTTTGTAGCCAATCAAGATGGCTCTAGCTGTCACATAACCAAAGTGGGCGGAGTACTGAGGTCTGAATATTTTCGTATTATTATACACAATCTTTGGCGAATTGTAGACATTGCTTCCCAAGGGCAAAGGTGACAGCGTCGGCTGAGGCTAAACTTCACTTAACACAAAGCGATTCAATAACAGAGAGAGGGAGAGAATGGGAGGGAGAGAGAGGATGAGGGAGGGAGATAGAAAGTGGGAGGAAGAGAGAGAGTGGGAGGGAGAGAGAGAGTGGGAGGGAGAGAGAGGATGAGAGAGAGACAGAGAGAGACAGAGAGAGACACACAGAGAGAGAGAGAGAGAGAGAGAGAGAGAGAAAGAGAGAGAAGGAGAGAGAAGGAGAGAGAGAGAGATATGAACCACGCTGAGTAGTAGATAGAGGAGGATGTCGAGGAAAAGATGCCGAGAAAGAGGAGGAAGAGAAGGAGGAGGAGGAGAAGGAGGAGGAGGAGGAGGAGGAATTTGAGGAGGTGGAGGAGGAGAATGAGGAGGAGAGGGAGGAGAAAGAGGAGGAGAGGGAGGAGAAGAAGGAGAAGGAGGAGAAAGAGAAGAAAGAGGAGAAAGTGAAGGAGAAAGAGAAGGAGGAGAAGGAGGAGAAAGAGGAGGAGAGGGAGGAGAAGATGAAGTGGCGTTACCAGGCTATCCAAGAAAATTTTGGGGAAGACTGGGATGAGGGTGCTAGTCTGGAAATCGGGATGAAAGAGGGGGTGAAGGAGGAGGAGGAGGGGGAGGAGGTTGTCCAAATGATCTGGACATGTCGGCGGAGTGGAAGAAGGTGGAAGAGGAGGGGAAGGAGGAGAGAGAGAGAGAGAAGGGGAGGAGGAGGAGGAGAAGGAGGAGGAGGAGGAGGAGGAGGAGAGAGGAGGAGGAAGAAGAGGACGAGGAGGGAAGGGTAGGAGAAAGAAAAACGAAGATGAGGGAGAAGGAGGAAGATGAAGAGGAGGAGGGGGAGGAGAAAGGAAGGTGGAAGGGGGAGGGAGGAAGGTGGAAGGGGGAGGAAGGAGTAAGGAGGAGGAAAGAGGAAGAAGGAAGGAGAATGATGATGGAGGAGGAGGATGTATGACGAGAGAGGAGATGGAGGGAGGGGAGGGAGGAGGAGTAGGGGGAGGAAGGAGGAGTAGGGTGGGAGGAAGGAGGAGTAGGGGGAGGAAGGAGGAGTAGGGGAAGGAGGAGGAGGAGAAGGAGGAGGAAGAAGAGGTTGGAGTAGACGGGGGAGAAGGATATAATGGAGTTCTGGAGAATTGTTTGTGTAGGAGAGGAAATGAACACGAGACACTATTGGTGTCCCGAAGTTGTTCCAAGAACGAGGGGAGACACTTCGTAGTTCGATATATATATATAATATATATATATATATATATATATATATATATATATATATATATATATATATATATATGTATATATATATATGTATATATGTATATATATATTATTATTTTTTTTTTTTTTTTTTGTTTTTTTTTTTTTTAATTATGAGGAAAATGGCCCCGGACAGATATATATCAACAAAGTTTGGTTGGTAATTACGTGTACGTACACACACACACACGCACACACAATTTTATATATATATATATATATATATATATATATATATATATATATATATATATATATATATACATGCTGTGTACAAGTGTGTATTATTCACCACGGTCTTGGATTAAGTGTTAGACTCGTGGTCGATAGCTATTACCCTCCCGGATGAGATCTCAAAGTTCATATACTGTATGACAGGATATATAGGTAATACTGTGACCTCTCATACACACACACACACACACACACACACACACACACACACACACACGCACACATGTACGCGAGCACACAAACTTCTTGTCCACAAGAGTTGGAGTGCCGGCTCGTAGCGACACTAAAGTTTTCAGCCCTGGGAGACGTTCGAACTCTGACCACTGAATTAGAGTTTCGAATGGCTGAACACGCACGAACGCATGCATGCGTGCATGTGCGTGTGCATGTACGTGTGCGTGTATGTATGTATACAAGCTAGTGTTCGAGACCTCACGGCGAGCATGTGAGGCATTGCCCCTTTAAATCAAGTCGTTATGTAATTTTATTTATTATTATTTATTTTATTATAGTTTTTATTTATTCATTTATTTATTTATTTATTTATCATTATTGTTTTCGCATCCGACCTTGATATGGACCAAAAGGTCTCCTGTCGGCATGCTCCGCCTTTGTAATCCTTTGTATTCCCGAAGCTAATCCTTTCCGCCTTACGAGACGCGCACATGCCTCAACACTTACCCCCGACCAGAAAATACTCCTCTTCTTCTTCAACGCCGCAGTCAACTCCCCTCACAACTCCTCGTTTCACGTAAAACTCATTTGGGGAATTGGAGGAGGAGAAGGTAGGAGTAGTAGTTAGATGCTAAGAAAGAAAAGAGGCTGTGGAGGAAGAGGAGGAGGAAGAGGAGGAGGAACTGGAGGAGGAAGAGGAGGAGGAACTGGAGGAGGAAGAGGAGGAACTGGAAGAGGAAGAGGATGTGGAGGAAGAGGAGGAACTGGAGGAGGAAGAGGAGGAGGAAGAGGAGGAGGAACTGGAGGAGGAAGAGGATGTGGAGGAAGAGGAAGAGGAGGAGGAACTGGAGGAGGAAGAGGATGTGGAGGAAGAGGAGGAAAAAGAGGAGGAGGAACTGGAGGAGGAAGAGGAGGAGGAGGAACTGGAGGAGGAAGAGGAGGAGGAACTGGAGGAGGAAGAGGAGGGGGAACTGGAGGAGGAAGAGGATGTGGAGGAAGAGGATGTGGAGGAAGAGGAGGAGGAACTGGGAGGGAGAGGATGATGATCCCGAAAGAGAATTTGCAGAGGTAGAGGATGAGGAGGAAGAAGAGGCAGAAAGAGAAGAATACGAGAATCAAGAGGAAGGACGAGGATACCGAGAAAGAGGATCTGGAGAAGGAAGAGGAGGTAGGAAGAGGAAGAGGAAGACGACGAGCATGGGCGAGGAAGAGGATGCCGAGGAAGAGAATATTAAGGAAGAGGAGGGGAAAGATGAGGTAGAGGATGGCAAGTGAAGAGGAAGCAGGAAAGGAAGAGGAGGAAGAGGAGGAAGAGGAGGAAGAGGAGGAGGAGAAGAGTGGGAGTAACAGCAGAAACAATGGAAGAGGATGCTAAGTATGAGGAGGAGAAAGATGAGATGGAAGATAAAAGATGAAGAGGAAGAAGAAAATGAATAGGAGGGTAGGGGAGGAGGAGAGTGGGAGGAGAGGAAGGGGAGAAGGGGAGGGGAGGGGAGGGGAAGAGGGGAAGGGAATGAGGGGGAGAAGGGGTAGGGAAGGAGGAGGGAGAAGGAGGAAGGAGAAGGAGGTGGAGGAGGAGGAGGAGGAGAGGAGGTAAGAGCAGTACCATAACAAAGGAAGAGGATGCTAAGGAAGATGAGCAGGAGGAAGCAGAGATGAAAGATGGAAGCTGATGAAGAAGATGAAAAAGAGGAGGAGAGTTGAAAACTGCAGGAACATAACAAAGGAAAACGAAACCCAGAAGCCGAAGAAGAAGGCGGCCAAGAAGAAGAAGAAGGCGGCCAAGAAGAAGAAGAAGGCGGCCAAGAAGAAGAAGAAGGCGGCCAAGAAGAAGAAGAAGGCGGCCAAGAAGAAGAAGAAGGCGGCCAAGAAGAAGAAGAAGAAGAAGAAGAAGAAGAAGAAGAAGAAGAAGAAGAAGAAAGAAGAAAGAAGAAGAAGAAGAAGAAGAAGAAGAATAAGAAGAAGAAGAAGAAGAAGAAGAAGAAGAAGAAGAAGAAGAAAGAAGAAAGAAGAAGAAGAAGAAGAAGAAGAAGAAGAAGAAGAAGAAGAAGAAGAAGAAGAAGAAGAAGAAGAAGAAGAAGAAGATTAAGAAGAAGAATAAGAAGAAGAAAGAATAAGACGAAGAAGAAGAAGAAGAAGAAGAAGAAGAAGAAGAAGAAGAAGAAGAAGAAGAAGAAGAAGAAGAAGAAGAAGAAGAAGAAGAAGAAGAAGAAGAAGAAGAAGAAGAAGAAGAAGAAGAAGAAGAAGAAGAAGAAGAAGAAGAAGAAGAAGGTCCATCCCTCTTGGCCCTCCTTCAACCGCTGACCCGAAATCAACCCAAAATTTTCTTCACCGTATTGACCGGGGCTGCTCCCCCTCCTCCCCTCCCCCGTTCCCCTCCTCCCTTCCCCTCACCGCCACTCCTAACCCCCCCACCCCTCCATCTCCCTCCCGATCTCGCTGCCCCCCTCCCCCGCTCCCTCCTTCCTCCTGTCGGAGTTATCAGTGCAAATAGTGGTCGAGAGGTTCCCAGCGGGGACGCCAGAACCACCGGCCGAGCGTGGCGAATGCGTTAGCCCAGCATTTAAGGCTCCGACGCTCATAATGAATTGGTCTTTCCGGAATGGACGAGTCTCCATGGTTCTGAGCCCTTGTTTGGCGCCGGCAAGGAGGGTCCGGGAGGAGGAGGAGGAGGGGGGAGGGGGGGCGGTTATGTGGGAGGGTCCGGGAGAAGGAAGTGGAGACTCAGAGCCCAGGAACGTCTGAAAGTGTCTGGTAGAGTCCGAAAGGATCTGGAAGAGAACGAAAGAGTCTGGAAGAGTCTGAAAGGGTCTGATAGAGTCTGAAAGAGCCTGGGAGGATCTAAAAAGATCTAAAAATCTGAAAAGGTCTGGAAACGTCTAAAGGGTCTGAAAGGGTCTGGAAGGGTCTGAAGGGGTCTGGAAGGGCCTGAAAGAGTCCGGAATGGTCCGGAATGATCTGCAAGATCTGGAGGAGTCCAGGAATTTCCGAGAGGCCCTGGAAGGGTTCAAATGGATTATGAAGAATCTAGATGGATCTGGGAGGATTCTGAAAGGGTTCAGAAGGATCCGAAAGTACCCAGGGGACTGGCACTGCCCAAAAAATTCTGGAAAGGTTCAATAGGAAAGGTTCCGGGAGGATCTGAGGTACTGGGAGGGTCTACAAAAATCTAGGGAGGTCTAGGAGAGTCTCTGAGGACCCTGAGGTTGCAGAAGCTTCTGGGAAGCTCTGGAAGGTTCCGGATGAGTTTTGGAGACCCCAGTGTAACCAAAAGAGTCCAGAATATTCCAGCATAGTCCGGGAAGGTTCCAGAGAATCTAGAGGAAGTACGAAAAAGTGAAAAGGTCTGATGAAATTTGAAAATAAGATGTAAGAGGACCTAAGATGTAATGGTTGTGGGATAGGGGATAGGAAAGTTTTTCTATGGGTGAAAATTATATATATATATATATATATATATAATATACATATATATATATATATTTATATATATATATATATATATATATATATGTATATATATATATATTTTTTTTTTTTTTTTTCTTTTCTTTTTTCAGGTAGACTAAACCTTAGTTTAGAAGACCGAGATCTAGAATGGTGGAATTATATACGGTATGGTATATAAGAGAGTGAAAGAGGGATGGAGGGAAGGAGCCAGTCTGGGTGTTTCTGTGTTTGTCTGTCTGTCTGTCTCCCTTTCGCGCGCATGCACAAACAAACACACACACACACACACACACACACACACACACACACACACACACACACACTATTCAGTTCAAAGACAGTACTCACAGCAGCCTTAAGAAGCAAGGATTGGCAGACTTGATTGCCATTTTCTTGTATGGAATAAAAGAAAATGGAGGCGAGGAGCCTACGCCAGGAGACGCGTAGCTGAAGTAGTCACCTTTGCCCTACGAACTTGGACTGTTGGGGGGGAGGTAACAGTCACTGCTGGGAATCGGAGGAGTGCGGGATTCGAACCCACGGTTAAGCGAATGCGAGACCAGCAGGCTTCCGGTCACGCCACCAGTGCACTTGCGAGTGTGGCAAGATAAGTTGGGTTGATTTTATTCAAATGATTAGGTTATGGATATTCCGAGGCACAGCCATCAAAGCAAGACCTGGTTTAAAAGAGGTGAAAGAGAGTGAGGAGGAAGAGAGAATGAAGGAGAGGGAGGGAGCGTGAGGGAGTGAGGGGGCTAGGGAGAGTGAGGGAGTGCGAAATTGAGGGTGAGGTAATGAGGGTGAGGCAGTGAAGGTGAGGGGGTAAAGATGAGGGAGGAAGGGGAGATAGTGAACGAGGGAGTGAGAGAGTGAGGGAGGAAGGGGGGAGAGGAGGGAGTAGGGGTGAGAGGAAGGATGAGTGAATCAAGGGAGCGGGAGAGGGAGGAGGGAAGTGAGGAGGATGAAAAGGGAGGGGAAGGAAGGAGGGAGAGGGAGGAAAGAAAGGAGAGAGGGAGAGGGAGGAGGTAGACTGAAGATGTGGACGGAGGAGGGGGACGGAGGAGGGAAAGGGAGGAGGGAAAGAGAGAAGGAAGAAGGGGGGAGAGAAAGAAGTGAAGGAGAGGAAGAGATGGATGAGAGTCGGGGGGGAGTGATTTAGTGTGAGGGGGCAATGAGAGGGAGGAGAATTGAGGGAGAAGGAGGGAAAGTGAGGGGGAGTGAAAGGGAGAGTTAACGAGTGGAAATAAAGTGTGGGAAAGTGAGGGAGGAGGGGGAGTGAGGGAGGAAGGGGAGTGAGGGAGGGAGAAGGGGGAGTGAGGGAGGGAGAAGGGGGAGTGAGGGAGGGAGAAGGGGGAGTGAGGGAGGGAGAAGGGGGAGTGAGGGAGGGAGAAGGGGGAGTGAGGGAGGGAGAAGGGGGAGTGAGGGAGGGAGAAGGGGGAGTGAGGGAGGGAGAAGGGGGAGTGAGGGAGGGAGAAGGGGGAGGGAGGGAGAAGGGGGAGTGAGGGAGGGAGAAGGGGGAGTGAGGGAGGGAGAAGGGGGAGTGAGGGAGGAGGGGGAGTGAGGGAGGAGGGGGAGTGAGGGAGGAGGGAAGGTGAGGGAGGTGGGAGAGGAAAGAGGGAAAGATGTAAGGGAGGGAGAAACAGCAAGAGGAGATGGAAGGGGAAGGGTGAGTGAGGGAGGGAGGAAGGGAGGGAGGAAGGTAGGGAGGGAGGTAGGGAGAGAGGTATAGAGAGGAGGGAGGAAGGTAGGGAGAGAGGAGTAGGGAGGTAGGGAGAGAGAGGGAGAGAGGGGGGAGAGAGAAGGGGAGGGAGGTAGGGAGAGAGGGAGGAGGTAGGGAGAGAGGGAGGAGGTAGGGAGAGAGGAGTGGAGAGTTAGGGAGAGAGGAGGGAGGAAGGTAGGGAGAGAGGGGGAGAGAGGGGGGAAGAGAGAGGGGGAGGGAGGTAGGGAGAGAGGGGGAGGATGGTAGGGAGAGAGGGGGAGGATGGTAGGGAGAGAGGGGGAGGATGGTAGGGAGAGCGGGGGAGGATGGTAGGGAGAGAGGGGGAGGGAAGTAGGGAGAAAGGGAGAGGGAGGTAGGGAGAGAGGGAGAGGGAGCTATGGAGAAGGAGAGGGAGGTAGGGAGAGAGGGAGAGGGAATGGTAGAGTGTGGGAGAAGGGTAGAAATAGAGGTGGAGGGTTATAAAGGGGGAAGAAGGAACCAGAGAGGGTGAGAGGGTGGGAGAGTGAGAGGGTGAGAGGGTGGGAGAGTGAGAGGGTGGGAGAGTGGGGGGTGGGAGAGTGGGGGGTGGGAGAGTGGGGGGTGGGAGAGTGGGGGGGGGGTGGGAGAGTGGGGGGGGGCTGCGAGGGGAACAGTTCCGGAAGATTTACTGCAGAGGAGTATCCACAGTTCATTATGGCCAAGAGGTAGAGGGCGGAACGGGAGGGGAGGGGGGAGGGGGAGGGGTGGGGAGGGTAGGGGAGGGGTGGTGGTGGTGAAGGAGAAGCAAGATCAGGAGGAAGAAGATGGGAAGATGATGATCAAAGAGGAGGAGGAGGAGGAGGAGGAGGAGGAAATGGAAGAGGAAGAGGAGGAAGACGAGTAGGAGGAAGAGGAAGATGAGTAGGAGGAAGAGGAGTAGGAGTAAAAGAAGGAATAGGAAGGAGGATGAGTAGGGGAAGGAGGAGGAATAGGAGGAGAAATAGGAGGAGGAAAAGGTAGGAGGATGAGGAGCTGGATTAGTACGAGGAAAAGGAACAGGAGGAGGAGGAGGAAGAGGAAGAGGAGGAAGAGGAAGAGAAGGAAGAGAATGAGTAGATGGAATGGAGAAGGAAGGAGGAGGAAGAGGAGGAAGAAGAGGAGGAAAATGGGTTTGCCGTTTGTGGTAATTATGATAGTGAAAGCCATCATCGCAACAACAGCGGCGACATAATCGACAACGACAGCAAAGGCGCCGCCTGAGCCAGCATCATCCCACGAGAGAGAGAGAGAATGAGAGAGAGAGAATGAGAGAGAGAGAGAGAGAGAGAGAGAGAGAGAGAGAGAGAGAGAGAGAGAGAGAGAGAGAGAGAGAGAGAGAGAGAATTGGTGGTCGGGCAGTGACAGCCATCATAACGATATTGGACAACAACAGCGACACCACCAACAACAACATCCCAATTCGCGTCACCTCAAACTGATCCTACCTCGTCAAGCTCTAAGTTCTTCCAAGAAGGAAGAGGAAGAGGAGGAGGAAGAGGAAGAAGAGGATGATAATAATGATGATGAGGAGATGGAGGAGGAGGCGGAGGAGTGGAAGAAGGAGGAGGGGAGGGACGGCAGTGGGAGTGTCGGGGTCGAAGAAAGGTTAAGAATATAGCGATTGGCTTAAAAAAAAATTGGAATTTGGGGGAGGAAAGGATTGGCCTGCATACGGCTGGAAAGGTCTGGGGTGAGAAAGACGCTTATGGGGGGAAGAGGGAGGGGGGAAGAGGGAGGGGGGAAGTGGGAGGGGGGAAGAGGGAGGGGGGAAGTGGGAGGGGGGAAGAGGGAGGGGGAAGAGGGAGGGGGGAAGAGGAGGGGAGGGGGAAGAGGAGGGGAGGGGGAAGAGGAGGGGAGGGGGGAGAGGAAGGGAGGGGGAAGAGGAAAGGAGGGGGAAGAGGAAGGAAGGGGGGAAGAGGAAGGGAGGGGGAGAGGGAGGGAGGGAGAAGAGGGAGGGAGGGAGAAGAGGGAGGGAGGGGGAGAGGAAGGGAGGGGGAGAGGAAGGGAGGGGGAGAGGAAGGGAGGGGAAAGAGGAAGGGAGGGGTAAAAGGAAGGGAGGGGTAAAAGGAAGGGAGGGGTTGGGAGGAAGGGAGGGGGAAGAGGAAGGGAGGGGAAAGAGGAAGGGAGGTCGAAGAGCAAGGAAGGGGGAAGAGGAAGGGAGGGGTAAAAGGAAGGGGGAGGGGAAAGAGGAAGGGAGGGGAAAGAGGAAGGGTGGAAGAAGAGAAAGGGAGGGGAAAGAGGAAGGGAAGGGGAAGAGGAGGGAAAGAGGAAGAAGAAGAGGATCGGAGGAAGAGGGAAGGGGAAGAGGAAGGGAGGGGAGAAGAAGGGGAAGGGAAGAGGGGGAAGAAGAGAATGTGGGGGAAGAGGGGTAAGTGAGGTAAAGGAAGAAGAGGGTGGTGAAGGGGGAAGAGGAAGAGGAGGGGGGAAGACGGAGGGAGGGTAAAAGGAATATAGCGGTTGGATTTTAGATTTTTTGGGGGGGAGGGGGGTTATGGGAGGTCATGGGTAAATGGGGGGGTAAGGAATGGTTATGGGGGAAAAGAGGTGGGGGAAACGAGTGGGAGGAGAGGGGGAGAGGGAGGGAGAGGTAGGGGAGATGTGGGGGAGAGGAAGGGGAGAGGTGGGAAGAGGAGAAGGAGAGGAGGAGAGAAGAGGAAGGAAAAGGAAGAGGGAAAGCAAAGGAAGTGGAACAAAGGGGGAGAAAGGGGTAAAGAAAGAGGAGGAGAGGGAGGAAGGGAGGACGGTAAATGGGAGAGGAGAGAGGGAGGTGGGAGAAGGAAAGGGAAGAAGGAAGTGGAAGAAAGAGAGGGAAGAAGGGAGGATAGGAGGAGGGGGTAGGAGGAAAAAAGAAAAAGGAGGGGAAGGGGTTGGAAGGAGGAGGGTGAAGGAGAATGGGGTAAGAGGGGGAGGGAGGAGGGGGAAGGAGGGGGAAGAAGGGGGAAGAGGAGGAAGGAGAAGGGGAAAGGAGGGTGAAGGGGTGAAGGAGGAGGGGGAAGGAGGAGGAGGAAGATGGAGAGTGAAGAATGAAGAGGAAGGAGGCGCGGGAAGGTGGAGGGGGAAGGAGGAGGGGAAGAGGGCGGAATGAAGGAAGATGGGAAAGAAGGAAGAATGAAGGAAGGAAGATGGAAGGAAGAAGGAAGGAGAAGAAGGAAGGAAGGAGAAGGAAGGAAGGAAGGAGAAGAAGGAAGGAGAAGGAAGAGGGGGAAGAAGGACGGGGAAGAGAAAGAGATGAAGAAAGGGGGGAGGAGGAGGAAGAAGCAGGGGGAGGAGGGGATGCCAAGGCTTCTGCAAAGAGGCAGATGACTGTGTAAAATGTTTGGGATGAGATCTTAGGTTTATTTATTTATTTATTTTTTTTTTTTTTTCCTTCAGCCATCTGACAATCAGTAGTATGGTAATTCGGCGAAGGTTTATTAACAAAAAAAAAAAAACTATCAACTATTGGATTAACTATCTTGCCGTAACACACGTTAACCCCTTCCGTATGGGGTGGTACTTGTCCTTCTATTCTGCCTGCTGCCATGCGATTTTATTCAGTTGTATGTGACCTATACGGTTACCCAGGTGACCCGTCTTGATCTTCATGAGGTAAAAAATAAGGAAATTACTTAAAGAAAATAATAATAATGTTCTTATGATGGAGATATTAGGTGGTCATGGACATGGAACTGCCTAGTGTAGGCCTTATGGTCTCTTGCAGTCTCCTTCATTTTTATATTCTTAATTCAACGAACGAGAGTGTGAAGGTAAAGAAAAACCCTTCGATACATATGTGTTCTCCAAAGTTCAAATGAACAAACAAGAACATCTGATTTTCTCCATAAAAATGAAACGAAACGTACCTCTGGCAACAGATTTAACTTCTCGGTCCGAATTTCGGAAAAATTTGGAATTCCAGAGGAGGAAGGAGGAGGAGGAAAAGAAGGAAGAGAAGGGGGAGGAAGAGGGAAAGGAGGAAAAGAATAGGAAAAGAATGAGAAAGAGGAAGGTGGAGGAAGAGGAGGAAGAAAAGGGGAAGAGGGAAAGGGGAAGAGGAAAAGGAGGAGGAAGAGGAAGAGGATGAGGAAGAGGAGGAAGAAGTGGAGATGGAGAAAGAGAAAGAATAGAAAGAAGAGGAGGATGAGGAAAAGGAAGAGGAGTAGGATGAGGAAGAGGAGGAAGAAGAGGAGATGGAGAAAGAGAAAGAGTAGAAGAGGAGGATGAGGAAGAGGAAGAAGAGGAGGCGTAGGGAGAGGAAGAAGAGGCAAATGAGGAGGATGGATGGAGGAGATAGACAGAACCTTCTGTTTAGATCCAAAGGTCTCCTTCTCAGCTGAATAAACTCTTCAGGGGTTAGTCGAGGCTTAAATCCATCTCTCTGAGCCACGGGGGACGAAAAGGTTAATTAAAGGATTCAACCCCATCAGACTGTGCCCCGCCCCCTCAGTTGATGAAAAATCACGTGACGTTCGGCAGAATAAAATGTATAAAGAATGACACTGAGGTCACTGGGGTTAATGGAATGGCTCGATCGGCCAATCAGAATGCGAGAATGATTTGGTGGATAGTAATAGAAGACACCGTGTTTGTCTTTATTACATGAATAGTATGTACCATGTAGTTCTGGGGAAGTACTATCGTCTACGCATAAGTACGTTTAGGTACCTGTATCGTGGATAGTATCTACTATGTAGTCAAGGGGGAATATTTTCTAGAATAGTATACACATGTAATATATGGACTAGTATCGTGGACAGTATATACTATGTGATTTAGGGGAATAGTATGTAAATAGTATGTGTATTCTGGAGAAATATCTTCATGGATAGTATTCATATTGAATAGATTAACAAGCTCAGCCACCGAGACTCGAACCCTTGGGTGTACTACTGTTTACTACAAAAGCAAGGACGTTACCATTGTACCACGCTGACCGTATAATCTGAAACTTGACCTGACCAGTCCCTAACGACATTATAATATACACTATTTTGTTTAGATGAATATTATCGTGGATAGTATGAACTCTATAGTTTGGATGGTTAGCATTGTGGGTAGCCTATACCACGTAGTCTGGGAGAATAGTGTTTTGTAGCGTGTGTACATAATACACTGCAGCTTGGAATAGTTTTATGAATAGTACATAATAGTATAATAGTTTGGGAGAAAGAGATGTTGTCAATGGAGGCATGTGGTGGAAGGGAGGAACGGGAGAACGTGGACCAAGAGAACGTGGAGATAAAAATTATGGAGTAGAACGTGGAGGTTAACAAAGTGGAGCAAGAGAACGTGTAGAAAGACAACGTGGAGAGAGAGAACGTGAGGGCAAAGAACGAGGAAAAGAACGTGGAGCCCAAAAAAATGGAGCTGAAGAACGTGGAACGGGAGAACGTGGAGGAGAAGAACATGAAGACAATGAACGTGGAGCGAGAGTACGTGGAGACAGGGAAAGTGGAGAGAGGGAAAGTGGAGAGAGAGAACGTGGAGAGAGAGAACGTGGAGAGAGAGAACGGGGAGAGAGAGAATGTGGAGGCAAAGAACGTGGAGCGGTAGAACGTGGAGCCGCTGCTCGGAGAAGGATAGATAGGGGGACCGGGAACAGAACAAGGTGGATGGGGGGAGGGGGAAATATTGGGGGGGCGGGACGGGGGAAGATGAGGGGGAGATTGGGGGGCGGGGAATGGGTTGGGGAGGGGGATTATGTACAGCACCCACCCGCGTGGTAGATACCTGGGCCCGCCCACGAACTCAGAACGTGGGAAAACATTAATGTCCGAAGTTGAGAGGGAAATGAAGTTCTCAAAAAAAAAAAAAAAAAAAAGACGCCCATTGTAAAAAGAGCCATTTCTCATGCGCAGGTTTAATTAACACTTGACTATTCCGAGGTTTAACCTGACTGTGCAATACGTCAGTGAATGAACATACATGAACAAATTTCATAAATAATCGAGTAAATCAATACAATACTCACCTTCGGTGAGTCAATCTAGGTTTACCCCTTCCGTTCCGGGTGGCACTTTTTATTTATATTTTTGCTGCCGTCAGGCGATTTTATTAACCTTTGTGATACCGAATAAAGACTCGATGGAATGAAAATTTCATTCTGTACCATGCGAGTGGTTAGGTAGTTCCAGATCATTCCTTTTATACGATCAAGTGTGGTACAACGGTAGCGTCCTTGCTTTGTGGTAAACAGTCGTACATCCAAGGGTTCGAGTCCCAATGATAGATCTTGATACAATCTTTATATTCTTTGGCCGCCAGACGATTTTATTCAGTTGAGGGGAAACCCCATGATAAAGGATTTCAGTATCTTTTACTTATTACTACTTACCAGAGCTGGGCACGTTCCTTGGTGCGTTCCGCTTTAGTTTGGCCGCGGTTAGCGTTCCCAAACTATTAAAGCAATATAGGTGACGGTATAGTATGTGGCCTACCTTTTGGATGTGACCTACGAAATTTTTCTTTGGTATAGTATGTGGCCTATCTGTCTTTTATTTCGGTATGAACCTGTCTCTAAAGCTTTAATAGTTCGGGAGCGCTAACCGCCGCCAAACTAAAGCGGAACGCACCGAAGAACGCACCTAGGAACGCGCCCAGCTCTGCCATTTATTTTATATATTTCACTTGAAGGGGTCAAACCCGAATTAGTGGGGTATCGACCCATCGAGTCCCGGTTCAGGCTGGGTTCCAACACCTTAAACTGAATAAAATCGTCTGCCGCTCACCCTATCAAAATATACATAGTACTGCACGTCCCTATAACATTGAGCTTACGCCAAAAATACATCATCTGCACCTTTGCCCAACGTGTTCGGACTGCAAAGGCCAAGTAGTAGTAACTGATAACTGCTGGATTCGAACCTGGGAAGCAAAGTCGAAACAAATGCTCTACATTGGTACACAACCCAAGACGGCTTTTATGTAATGACTGTACATTGTCATCCCCTACTCCCACACTCCCACTAATTAACACTTCTTTTACTCCCAACAATTCTATTTCACTTCCTACAAGCTTCTTCCTCCCACCTGCATCCTTTCCCAATCTTCATCTTCCCAACACAGATGCACCCTCTATTCCTCCCCTCCCTCCCTCTCTCTCAAAGGCAGACACAGACACACACAAAGACACACAGACACAGACGCGCGCGCACACGCACACACATACACCATCTCTTACACACACACACACACACACACACACACACACACACACACACGCACACGCACACAAAGACATATATACATACACATACAGACGCGCGCACGCGCACACACACACGCACACAAAGATATATATACATACACATACAGACGCGCGCGCGCGCGCACACACACACACACACACACAAATCCCACGGCTACACCACGGTGAGAAAGAACTTTCGCCAGGAGGCGGTTACCTGTGTCCGGAGCCGTCACCTTTGCCCTGCGTGCTGGAAAGCCCATAATCATTGTCAACATAAATGTTTTACACTTGGCCGTAACCGCGCGAGAAACTAACCAGATCCCGGACACCTTGGCCGTGTAACCTAACCTGACCTAACCTTTTTCCCGGAATCCGTTTATTAGGGTGTTGTCAGGCAATTCCATTCAGCAACAAGTTGGAGTTACGATTTGCAGCGCAGTGATACTGAAATTATTTCAGCCCTGGGCGGGATTCGAACCCGGACCGCCTTAGTGGCGGTCGGGAACTCTACCACTTTATATTTATATGTGTGTGTGTGTGTGTGTGTGTGTGTGTGTGTGTGTGTGTGTGTGTGTGTGTGTGTGTGTGTGTGTGTGTGTGTGTGTGTGTGTGTGTGTGTGTTTTGGGTCGATGTACATTCGACTTGTTTGGCTTATTCTGAAATTTCGTGTGATTTAATTTAGCTTTAAGGAGGGGGGGGGCTCCACCCCCATACATTGGGAGAGAGAGCCTCTTATCCATACCAGAGTGGTAAATGAAAAAAAAAAATCGAGTAAAAATTGATTCTATATGCCACCAGATGAGGGAAAGACACACACTTTCTCTCTCTCTCTCTTTCTACCTCTCTTTCTCTACCTCTCTCTCTCTCTTTACCTCTATCTCTCTCTCTCTCTCTATCTCTACCTCTCTCTCTCTCTCTCTTTCTCTCTACCCTCTCCCCCACCACTACCATTACCATTACCACCACCATCACCACCATTTCTGTTGTGAGCACCATAAACACCCTCCCTATCACCATTCCTTCAATCCTTTACCAATCCCATAGCACGGACAACGTGTCCACATCGAGGCCATAGTATAAACTCTCCCGTAGGCCTTGGAAATTTAGGAATCATCTCGATATTACCCTGGATAAAGGTCCGAGGCCTGGGATCGAGCCGGGAACCTTTTAGAACTATTCTAGATGTCTGACATTCAACCATCGGTTCCTCCTCCTCCTCATCTTCCTCTTCCCTGTCTTTATAGTCTTCTTTTTCGTCGTACTCTTCCACCCTGTTCATCCTTTCCTTCCTCATCCTCCCTCCCTTCCTCATCCTCGTCCTCCTCCTCCTCCTACTCCTCCTCCAAGTATCCATCCTGGGCGCAATATTAAAATTTCGTCAGACCACTTGATGAAGTTACACTATAATTAGCATGTAAAACAATTTCCCAGCTCGAGGCGGCCCCGTGTCCCAGGCTGGCTGGGATGACAGGTAGTAGTTAGCAGGACGCTTGTGCGGGTCCGAATCCGACAGGGCCCGTCATCAAGACGTGCTCACGTTCAACAGGACGCCACGGGCGTGCCCGCGCGCCCGCGCGTCGGCTTGACAGCCTGAATGCCCGCCACTGATCTGCAAGACATGTTGCGGGCCAGTAGGGCGGTGCCCGTTGCCTATAGGGTCTGTATGGGAGGAGGAGGAGGAGGAGGAGGAAGAGGAGCTAGAGGAGAAAGAGGAGGAGGAAGAGGAGGAAGAGGAAGAGGAAGAGGAGGAGGAAGGAGGAGCAAGAGGAGGAAGAAGAGGAGGAGCAAGAGGTGGAAGAATAGGAGGAAGAGGAGGAAGAGGAGGAGGAGCAAGAGGTGGAAGAATAGGAGGAAGAGGAGGAAGAGGAGGAGGGAGATGGAGGAAGAAAACGTGTAGGAGGCCTGGTATCTGTCCTATAACCTTACTATATTTTGTTTTAATGGAATTCAAAGAACTAAGAATAAGGGAATACAAAGAACTTGAAACAGTAACAGCCCGCAATCTTTATTTTAACACACACACACACACACACACACACACACACACACACACACACACACACACACACACACACACACACACACACAGTCTAAATTTCGCGCCTTTGGACATGAGGCCTCCGATTATTATTTTTTTTTTCTTTTTTTTTTTCTTTTTTTTTTCTTGGGTCAAAGTACCTGGAACCTGAGAACTGATTCTTGGGCCTTGTGACCCAATCTCTGGAAACCCGAGGCTAAGAATCTATGGCCGCTTCTTGAGCCTTTTTTTTTTTTTAGCTGCTGTCTACTGACATTTAATTTTTGCCTTCCCCTCATAAAAAGAGAAGTGTGTGTGTATGAGAGGGTGGGGGGTGGGGGGGAGAGAAAAACCAGTTCTTGGGATCTGATCACAGATCTTGAGACTAAAACCAAGGACCTAAGTTGACCAGAACCTAAGATGACCAGGATCTGGAATGGAATATTGCAATACAACCCGATACCAAGATATCGAATCTGAGACCCACTCCCTGGACTTGGTCCTGGAACCACAACCTGGTACCAACTGACCTGAAACCTACAACCAGGACCTCAACCTAACACTAAGACCTGGAAAAACGACCCCTGACCAAACCTTTGAACAACGGAACCGAACCTGGTTAACCGAGTTCTGGAACCACAACCTGGAACAGCAAATCTGGAATCTATAATCATGGGCTCAACCTAATACCCAGACACGTTACCAAAAACGAACCTGGTTAATGGAGTCCTGGAACCATAATCTGGAACCACAACCTGGAACCAGCAAATATGGAATCTACGACCAGGGGCTCAACCCAATACCCAGACACGTTACCAAAAACCTTTGAACAAAGGAACCGAACCTGGTTAATGGAGTCCTGGAACCACAATCTGGAACCACAACCTGGTACCAGCAAACCTGGAATCTACGACTAGGACATCAACGTAATACCAAGACACGTTACCAAAAACCTTAGAGCAACGGAACCAGACTTGGTTAATGGACTACTGGGACCACAAACTGGAACCACAACCTGGAACCAGCAAACCTGGAATCTACGACCATGGGCTCAACGTAATACCAAGACACGTTACTAAAAACCTTAGAACCACGGAACCAGACCTGGTTTATGGACTCCTGGAACCAAAAACAGGTCCCAGGATCTGAGCTCTGGGATCGGAAGGCCTTCAAGATCTTCAGGCTTTCGAGCGCGCGCGCTGAGGTGCTCCTTCAAGGAGGTAATTACCCTCCTCGCCATGTTCAACTTGTTCCTATTGTGTGCCAACACAGGTCCTCACACTCACAGGCCTGTCAGCACCGAGCCTCTCACACGCTATCTCTCACGCCCTCGCACTTCAATACTCACGCTTTCAGCGCGTTCCAGCTCTCACGGGAAACTCTCACAGGAGGTTCTTGTATGTTGAATTTAGTGACGCTGTCATTATTTTCTTTGTGTATCACCAATGATAGACAATGATAGACATGGTTTTGTAACAGAAATGTAAATGGATGGACACACACACACACACACACACACACACACACACACACACACTCGATGGCGCGGTTGGCAGAGTCCCAGACTGTCACTACGGTGGTCCAGGTTCGAATCCTGCCTAGGGCTGAAATAATTTAAGTATCGCTGCGCTTCGAGTCGTTACTCCAACTCTCGTGGGAGGGGAGTTGGGGGTGTGTGTGCGTGTGAGGTCACAGCATTACCCATAAATCGGTCATACGAGCTCTGAGCTCTCTTCCGGGAAGGAAATAGCTGTCGGTCACGAGTCCAACACGTGATCCAAAGACCATGGTGAATACACATCCTTAACAATGAGCTTTCTCCCCCCTGTAGGAAGGGTATCCCTTCTATCTCCACGGTTGTAAGTCTCCTTCCCCTGGGATAACCCGACACCCGAGCTAAACCAACAGACTACTTCATCACTGTCTCCCACCTCCAGAAGAAAGTGAGGATGCTGACAGTTTTCCAAGATGGGCCGAGGGGAGACGATCCTCTCCGACATCCATCTTCCAGGACCACCACTGGCAGGTACATATCGATGGGAGGTTCCAGTGGACCATTCCAGGCTGCGGGTTTCCAGGCGGCGAAAATCGAGGCAATTATCATATCTATTCCTATCAGACCAGAGTAATCGCCTCTGGGGTATAAAAACAATGTTAACCAAGACGATGCCTATAAAGTTATTCAGAGCGTCAGTTACCATAGGTAAACTGTATGTGAGCGGGTGTGTGTGTGTGTGTGTGTGTGTGTGTGTGTGTGTGTGTGTGTGTGTGTGTGTGTGTGTGTGTGTGTGTGTGTGTGTGTGTGTGTGTGTGTGTGTGTGTGTGTGTGTTCACCTCCTTGTATTTATTTTGTTGTTAATATACAGGGTCGAAGCCGTGCTCATGGTGTTCAATATCTGCCTCCACCCAACAAAATTTGCCTTAAATGTGCGCGTGCATGCGTGAGTGAGAAACACGCATACATACATACATACACACACACACAAGAAAGATAGAGAGAGGAGAGAGAGAGAGGAGAGAGAGAGAGGAGAGAGAGGAGAGAGAGAGAGGAGAGAGAGGAGAAAAAGAGGGAGAGGGAGAGAGATGGAGAGAGTAAGAGGGAGAAAGGGATAAAGGGAGAGGGATGGGATAAAGGGAGAGGGATGGAAAGAAAGGGAAAGGGAGAGAGGGAAAGGGAGAGAGGGAAAGGGGGAGAGAGAGAGAGAGAGAGAGAGAGAGAGAGAGAGAGAGAGAGAGAGAGAGAGAGAGAGAGAGAGAGAGGAAGGGGGAAAGGGAGAGAGGGAAAGGGAGAGAGAGAGAGAGAGAGGAGAGAGAGAGAGAGAGAGAGAGAGAGAGAGAGAGAGAGAGAGAAAGAGAGAGAGAGAGAGAGAGAGACTCACTTCATGTC
>NC_134781.1:18787102-18857102 GCF_046742065.1 Oratosquilla oratoria | reverse complement strand
GGTAGTCCTGGGCTGATCAGATATCCATTTTATATTTCTCGAGTACATGAATCTCCTGTGTGTGTGTGTGTGTGTGTGTGTGTGTGTGTGTGTGTGTGTGTGTGTGTGTGTGTGTGTGTGTGTGTGTGTGTGTGTGTGTGTGTGTGTGTGTGTGCGTGTGTGTACGTGTGTGTGTGTGTACGTGTGTGTGTGTGTACGTGTGTGTGTGTGTGTGTGTATGTGTGTGTGTGTGTACGTGTGTGTGTGTGTGTGTGTGTATGTGTGTGTGCGTGCGTGTGCACGTGTGTTGTGTGCACGCGCGTATGTGTTCATTTGTGTACGTAATTCCTCGTATGTTTATATACATACACATCAAAGCATAAACACACATTCTAATATCTTCCCTAAAATGACTTTATAAGTTTCATTCAGGTTAACGCTTAGAAAAGGGCTTTGTGTTCTCTCCTCTCTCTAGATTTTATTTATATTTTTATTCTGGCTTCCTCTGGGGAATTTTATTCATATGAAGTTAAGAAATAATAATGACTGGGTCAAATCTATACCGATCAACAGTTTCGCTAATTATTTAGTTTTTACAAAAGATTACAAAGGCGGAGCATGCCGACAGGAGACCTTTTGGTCCATAACTAGGTCGGTTACGAAAAAATATATATATAATGATAGATTAATAAATAAATAAATAAATAAAAAATATAATATAATGATAAAATTAATAAATAAATGCATAGGTATAGTTAAATAATAAACAAACAGGTAACTAGTAGATAATAATAGATTGACAGATAAATAATAATAAATGAAAATCAAGGCTGATTTAAATAATCTACAAGGAAGAGACTAACAGGTACACGCACGCGCGTGCGTGCGGGCGTGCGTGAAAACGCAGACCACACGCTCCCGTGTTAAATTAACAAACGGTAGTTAACCAAACACACACAGACACAAAGAGCTTCTGCCAAGTGGAACCACGTGACTTGGAAGTCTCATTGAAGTGGAGGAAGTCGCCGAGACAGCGAGAGGAAGTTGCGATAACCACGCGCGCAAACTAACTCCTTAACAACCAATTTCACTTCACTTCACAAACCAATTACCATTTCCGCACAACGTCATTGCGGGGCTCAAACCTTAAGAGCTGTAGTCTGGTTGCCGCCAGGCGATTTTATTCAAGTGATAGAAAACCTCCAATCCGCAAATAAAGTATTATCCCTTGCAATAAAAGATCTACCAATTAATTGTAATTGGATAGGATAGTGGTAGCAGTAGTGTTAGTTCATCTTCTATCGCCTAGTTAGACTGTTTTCTTAATTGTAGCTTAGTATAGTAAACACAAACAACCTCGTTAGGGCCAGTAGGCCTGTTGTTTGTTCTTTCTTTGTGTTCCTTTGTCATTATCTTCGGCTTTTTCCAAGTCAGCATCGAGCAAAAATAAATAAAATTAATAAATAAAAGCCTACCCCTGTAGGCGCTGAGTAGCTGCGGCCAAAGCCGTCATCTTTGCCCTATGCTCTTGGACTGTTGAGGCAGTTCATAGTCATTACTGAGATTCCGAGTCAGATGCGGGATTCGAACCCACTACTAAGCAAATGTGATTCCAGCACGCTTCCGATGACACCACCAGTGCATGAACGTGTGAATAAAGAAACAAATCAGTTAGGTAAATTAAAACAAGTAAACAAAAATAAAATAAAAACGAATACACACACACACACACACACACACACACATAAATATATATATATATATATATATATATATATATATATTATATATATTCATATATATATATATATATATCTATATATATATATATATATATACCACATAACCTGTTATCTCTCCTATACATTGGTACAGACACTTATGCCAGGAGGCTCTTAGCCTATGTGGTTGAGCACATGGCAGTCAACAGAAGCCCCAGGAATCGAACCTGGGTCCATGAAGACTAATACGAAACGGAAGCCCAGCGTCGATAAGGCGACACACGTTTCTTCCCGAAGCGATGGTATGAGGGCCCTTTGTTTTTCTGTACGCTTTTAGTTCGCTAAATCTTTTGATAATACGGTTTCCTTTTTAACAAGAGTGCAAAGAAAACGGTGCACACGATTACGCTAGCACAAACACCCATACACACGTACACGAACACACACACACACACACACACACACACACACACACGTACATAAAACGTGCATACACCTAAGCGTAAAGAAAGACCATCCCCAATTAGCCAATAACCCTGAGACCAACTATTGCCCAAATTGGTATTCCTTCTTCGCCTGCGCGATTTTTTTGTCCGTTTTCCTTTTTTTTTCGTCTTTTTTTTGTCGCTCTTCAGGTGTTCGAAGAGTCTGCGTCTCCGGGTCGAGATGGTTATCCTCCCGTGTTAAAATAACGCTACGGGATCCCAAAAGCGTCCCTTTGCAATAAAAACATGATAAAAAGATAATGAGAGGTAGCGTGAGTTACGAGTGTACCTGAAGAGAGAAAGAGAGAGGCCAAGAGAGAGAGACACACTTCCGACCTCTTTTTTTCGGAAAGAAACATAAAAGGTGAAAAAGGTTCGGGGGTAAAAAAGGTGTGGAGAAAGAAACATATCATGAGAGACTTTGTGTGTGTGTGTGTGCGTATGTGTGTGTGTGTGTGTGTGTGTGTGTGTGTGTGTGTGTGTGTGTGTGTGTGTGTGTGTGTGTGTGTGTGTGTGTGTGTGTGTGTGTGTGTACCGTAAGAGAGAGAGAGAGAGAGAGAGAGAGAGAGAGAGAGAGAGAGAGAGAGAGAGAGAGAGAGAGAGAGAGAGAGAGAGAGAGAGAGAGAGAGAGAGAGAGAGAGAGAGAGAGAGAGAGAGAGAGAGAGAGAGGAGAGAGAGAGAGAGAGAGGAGAGACAGTGAGAGGAAAGACAGAGGAAAGACAGAGGAGAGACAGAGAGAGGAGAGACAGAGAGAGGAGAGACAGAGAGAGGAGAGACAGAGAGAGGAGACAGAGAGGAGACAGAGAGGAGACAGAGAGAGAGGAGACAGAGGAGACTGAGAGAGAGAAGACAGAGAGAGAGAGAGGAGGCAGAGAGAGAGAGGAGGCAGAGAGAGAGAGAGAAAGAGAGAGAGGGGAGAGAGAGAGGAGAGAGAGAGAGAGAGAGAGAGAGAGAGAGAGAGAGAGAGAGAGAGAGAGAGAGAGAGAGAGAGAGAGAGAGAGAGAGAGAGAGAGAGAGAGAGAGGGGGGAGACAGAGAGAGGAGACAGAGACAGAGAGAGAGGAGACAGAGACAGAGAGAGGAGACAGAGAGAGAGAGAGGAGACAGAGAGGGGAGACAGAGACAGAGAGAGAAGACAGAGAGACAGAGAGAGACGACAGAGAGAGAGGGGAGGCAGAGACAGAGAGAGAGGAGGCAGAGAGAGAGAGAGAGAGAGAGAGAGAGAGAGAGAGAGAGAGAGAGAGAGAGAGAGAGAGAGAGAGAGAGGAGGCAGAGAGAGAGAGAGGAGGCAGAGAGAGAGTGGAGGCAAAGAGAGAGAGGAGGCAGAGAGAGAGAGAGAGGAGGCAGAGAGAGAGAGGCAGAGAGAGAGAGAGAGGTAGAGAGGGAGAGAGAGGTAGAGAGGGAGAGAGAGGTAGAGAGGGAGAGAGAGAGAGAGAGAGAGAGGGAGAGAGAGGTAGAGAGGGAGAGAGAGGTAGAGAGGGAGAGAGAGGTAGAGAGAGAGAGAGATAGAGAGAGAGGGAGAGAGAGAGGGAAGAGAGAGAGGGAGAGAGAGGAGAGAGAGAGAGGGAGAGAGGGAGGGAGAGAGGGAGGGAGAGAGGGAGGGAGAGAGGGAGGGAGAGAGGGAGAGAGAGGGGGAGAGAGAGGGGGGAGAGAGAGGGGGGAGAGAGGGGGGAGAGAGGGGGAGAGAGAGAGGGAGGGAGAGGGGGAGAGAGGGGGGAGAGAGAGGGGAGAGGGGGAGAGAGAGGGGGAGAGAGAGGGGGGAGAGAGGGGGAGAGAGAGGGGGGAGAGGGGGGAGAGAGAGGGGGGAGAGGGGGCAGAGAGGGAGAGACAAGAAATAGAGAGAGGGAGAGACAAGAAAGAGAAAGAGAGAGAAAGAGAAAGACACAGAGAGGAGGCAGAGAGGAGGCAGAAACAGGAGATAGAGAGGAGATAGAGGAGAGAGAGCAGAGAGGAGAGAAGAGAGGAGAGAGAGGAGAGGTGAGAGAAAGGCGAATGAGAGGTGAGTGAGAGGTGAGTGAGAGGCGAGTGAGAGGCGAGTGAGAAGTGAGTGAGAGGTAAGAGGTGAGTAAGAGGTGAGTAAGAGATGAGTAAGAGGTGAGTGAGAGGTGAGTGAGAGGTGAGAGAAGAGAGTAGATATAGGAGAGAAAGAAGAGAAAGAGGAAGAGAAAGTAGAGAAAAGAGAGAATAGAGAAAGAGAAGAGTACAGAAAAGAGTAGAGAGAGGAGAGAAAGGGAAGGAGAGAAAGGAGAGAGAGGAGAGGAGAGAGAGGAGAGGAGAAAGAGGTAGAAGAAAGGGGGATAGGAAGAAGTGAAGAAAGAGGTGGAGAAAGAGGGGGATGGGGAGAAAGACGGGGGAGAAAAAGGGGGAGAAAGAGGCTGAGAAATACGGGATGTGTTGGAGGGAGGAGAGGGAGAGGAAGGAGATGGTGAGGGGGGAGAGGGGGAGGAGGGAGAAGGGGAGGAGAGGGGAGAGGGAAGGGGAGAATGAGAAGAGGGAAGGGGAGAATGAGAAGAGGGAAAGAGGGAATGGGGAAAAGGTGAGATGGGAAGGGGGAGATGGGAAGAGGGAGATGGAGAAGGGGGAGATGGGGACAGGGGGAGATGGGGGCTGGGGGAGACGGGGGCAGGGGGAAGAAGAGAGCGGGGGGAGAGGAAGAGAATGGGGGAGAGTGGTATGAGAGAGGTGGATAGGAGAGAGGGGGTGGAGAGAGAGGGGGTGGAGAGAGAGAGGGGGTGGAGAGAGAGAGGGGGTGGAGAGAGAGAGGTGGGGAGAGAGGGGGTACAGAGAGAGAGAGGTGGGGAGAGAGGGGGTACAGAGAGAGAGAGGTGGGGAGAGAGGGGGTACAGAGAGAGAGGGGGTGGAGAGAGAGGGGGTACAGAGAGAGAGGGGGTGGAGAGAGAGGGGGTGGAGAGAGAGAGGGTGTGGAGAGAGACGGGGTGGAGAGAGAGGGGGTGGAGAGAGAGGGGGTGGAGAGAGAGGGGGTGGAGAGAGAGGGAGAGGGGAGAGAGAGGGGGTGGAGAGAGAGGGAGAGGGGAGAGAGAGGGGGTGGAGAGAGAGGGAGAGGGGAGAGAGAGGGGGTGGAGAGAGAGGGAGAGGGGAGAGAGGGGGAGAGGGGAGAGAGAGGGGGAGAGAGAGGGAGAGGGGAGAGAGAGGGAGAGGGGAGAGAGAGACAGAGGGGAGATAGAGAGAGAGAGAGAGAGAGAGAGAGAGAGAGAGAGAGAGAGAGAGAGAGAGAGAGAGAGAGAGAGAGAGACGAAAAAGAAATCCAGAGTACGCCGGCGTTAATGTCGATTCGCAAATGCAAGCACACTCTTAGCTCGAGGCTCTCTCTCTCTCTCTCTCTCTTTCTCTCTCTTACTGTCTCCCTGTCTCTCTGTCTCTCTTTCACTGTTTCTTTGTCTCTGTCTCTCTTTCACTGTTTCTTTGTCTCTGTCTCTCTTTCACTGTCTCCCTGTCCCTCTGTCTCTCTCTCTCCTACGTCTTTCCAATTATCCAATTAGGCGATAATTACTCAGGTAAATAGAGGTAAATGGCGGGCCAGGGACTGAACCCTCAGCGAGGCCGTGACAAGGATATGAACGCGCCCGACGCACCAAGACAATGCCGGACTTTTAGGACTTTATATTCTTGCTCGCCCTTTTTGAAATGGAGCCTTTATCCCCCTTTTTGTCCTTATTCTTCCTCCCCGGTTACAAAAAAAAAAAAAAAAAAAAAATCGTTGCAAAAGCTTTCCTTCCACTCGTAATCCATATACTCGAGAATTCTTTGCTCAGAGAACCTCAACATCTGTCTTACAATCTGTCTCGCTTTGGGGATCAGACCTTTAGACGTATCTGAAAATGTATCTTGATTTCCTCCTTTATTTAATATTTTTTTTATCTTATTTTATTATTTCTCGTCACATCTGGTCGTGAGTTTGGTAATCTGTGTTGGACATTGGAGTGGTGTTACTATATGAATGCAAGTTTTAATGACGTCAGCGGCTGGTGACGTCATAGATTAATAACGTCATAAGTTATTGACGTCATGGACTAGTGACGCCATGAACTAATGAAGTCATGGGCTAGTGACGCCATGAACTACTGACGTCATATATTGACGTCATTCGCTAGTATTGTTATGAACTAGTGATATTCAACGGTGACACCATGGGTTATTAACGTCATGGGTTAATGACGTCATGTACTAGTGACGTAATGGACCAATTACGTCATGGATTTACATTGACTAGCGACGTTATAGAAAATACCATCATGGGCTAATGATGTCATGGACCAATGATGCCACGAGCTAATGACGTCATGAACGAATGACGCTATGAACTTGTGATGTCATTGACCAATGACGCCATGAACTTATGACGTCATGGACCAATGACGCCATGAACTTATGACGTCATGGACAAATGAGGCCATAAACTTATGACGTCATGGACCAATGACGCCACGACATGACGTAATGGGCCAATGACGTCACGAGCTAATGACGTCATGGACCAATGACGCCTTGAAAGTCATGGCATGAACAAATGGATGATATTACGTCATCTTTATCTGCTCAGCTAGGACAAAGGAGCAAGGTCGTGATTATTTCCTTTATTTTCTTTTATCATTTTATTATCTTTTTTTTTTTATCATCTATTAAGACTTTCTTTACATTCCGTTCATCATTTTTTCTTTGGCCTCTTTCATTAAAATAGTTTCTTCTGCGCATTTCTTCGTCTCCATTTCACCAGTTTTCAGTTTTCTTTATTTTCACATACTCCAACACCTTTTTCCTTTTACTTCTTCGCCTCTACTCTCTTTTACTCTCTCTCTCTCTCTCTCTCTCTCTCTCTATATATATATATATATATATATATATATATATATATATATACATATTTAGTCTCTCAACTGCGCTCCCTTTTAAAAATTATATATATATATACAAAATAATAATATTTTCTTTCTATCCTCACGTTAAGTCTGGCCGAGCCTAATATGTTTTACGGCCCATAAAGACGCGCACTGATGATGCCGCATCGGGGCACCTGTTAGAGTTACACTAACAATATATATATATATATATATATATATATATATATATATATATATATATATATATATATATATATATATATATATATATATATATATATATATATACATGTTGAATAGCGCCCTCTTATATTCCTGTACTGTCTGACAACAAGCCATTTTATTCAGCCAGTTGGGAAACATCGCACGAAAAAGGTTTAATTAAGCTTACCCCAACTAAACATCTCAATTAAGATAATATCAATGAAGCATATCCCAATTAACATTATCTCAGTTCAGCTACCCTCGACTAAACTAAGTTATCTCAAATAATAATTCCTCAAATATATGTTAATTAACGACACAAACAAGTCCATTCAATGATATTTTACAGATTTTGTTCAGGATAAAATCAGACAATTTTATTCTGCCGGGGGGGGTGGAGGAGGGGGGACGTGGAGAAGGGGAGGAGGGAGAAGGGGAAGGGGAGGAGGGAGAAGGGGAAGGGGAGGAGGGAGAAGGGGAAGGGGAGGAGGGAGAAGGGGAAGGGGAACACAAAGGAACACAAAGGAAGAACAAACAACAGCAGGCCTACTGGCCCTAACGAGGCTGTTTGTGTTAACTAAACTACACTACAGTTAAGGAAACAGGGCAACTAGGCGATAGAAGATGAACTAATACTACTGCTATCACTATGCTATCCGATTAATCCAATTATGATTAAATGTCTGGTTGTCATATCTTTTATTGCAAAGGATAATAATTTATCTGCGGATTAGATTCCAAGTATTTGTCTAAGCGATTTTTAAATGTTGTTATCGTGTTACTTTCGAACTACCACTACTGCTATCACTATCCTATCCGATTAATCCAATTATGATTCATTGTCTGGTTGTCATATCTTTTATTGCAAAGGATAATATTTTATCTGCGGATTAGATTCCAAGTATTTGTCTAAGCGATTTTTAAATGTTGTTATCGTGTTACTTTCAACGACAGTGGGAGGTAACGAATTCCACACGTTAACAACCCGGTTAAAGAAGAAGTGCTTACTTTCGTTCGTAGAGAATCTTTTGCCAATTACTTTGAAATCGTGGCGTCTTCTTGTATTTGATTGGTCTAATAAGAAGTAATCTTTGACATTAATGTTGTCAAAGCCTTTGAACATTTTAAAAACCTCAATCAAATCTCCTCGCATTCTTCTTTTTGAGAGGGAGAATAAGTTTAGATTTTTTAGTCTTTCTTCATACGGCAGATTTCTCAGCCTTGGTATCATTTTGGTCACTCTCCGTTGTACTCTTTCTAGTTTGTTAATATCTTTCTGGTAGTGTGGGGACCAAAATTGTACACAGTATTCTAGATGGGGACGAACCAAGGAGTTATAGAGGTTTAGCAATATTTTTTCTGATTTATTTTCGAAGATTCTTCCGATGAAGCCAACTAATTTGTTTGCTGTTTTAACAACTTCTGAGCAATGTTGACTTGGCTTCAAATCATTTGATATTAAGACTCCTAGATCTTTTTCTTTAGTTACTGAATCCAGTATTTCGCCATTCATTTGGTATTGGATGTGATCATTGTTACCTCCAATGTGCATAACTTTACATTTGTTAACGTTAAATTTCATTTGCCACTTGCTAGCCCAACTTGATAATTTATCTAGATCGGATTGTAGAGTTTCTTTCTCTTTGGTGGTTGTTACTTTACCGGCAATTTTTGTGTCATCAGCAAATTTTGATACTTTGCAGAGGAGGCCGTCATCTAGATCATTTATATATATTAAGAACAAGATGGGTCCCAAAACTGATCCTTGCGGTACGCCACTTTTAACGTCGAGCCAGCTAGATGATGCCCCGTTAATTACGACCCTCTGTTTCCGCTCTGAGAGCCAATCTTTAATCCAGTTGTGGATATTACCAGAAATGCTGTGCATTTTTAATTTGTCGAGCAATCGTTTGTGGGGGACTTTATCGAATGCCTTCTGAAAATCTAGATAGATTATATCAACAGATCTACATTCCTCGTATTTGTTAAAGACGTCATGAAAAAAGTCAAGGAGATTAGTTAGACATGAGCGTTTGCTTCGGAAGCCATGTTGTGAATCTTTCATGATCTTATTTTCTTCTAAAAAATTTACTATGCTGTCACGGATAATTGTCTCTAGCAGTTTGCACACAATCGAAGTTAGGCTAATCGGTCTGTAGTTGCCTGGTTGTGATTTGTCCCCTTTCTTGAATATTGGTGTTACGTTAGCACATTTCCAATCCGATGGGACTTTACCGAGTGCTAATGATCTGTTGAAGAGGATGCACAAGGGTTTACCGATTTGATTTTTGACTTCTTGCAGAATTCTAGGTGAAATTTTGTCAGGTCCCGGGGCTTTATTCATTTTGAGCTTATCAATCACTTGTACGACATCCCTTTCTGTAATTATGAGTTGATTTAAAACGTTTTGGCACATTTTATGTTCTGGTGGCTGATACACTGAGCAATCTTCGTCTGTGAAAACGGATGCAAAAAAATTATTAAGGATTGAGGCCATCTCATTTTCATCATCCGTATGTTTTCCTTCATCGTCATTTAATGGTCCAATGCCGCAGGTGAGCGTTTTCTTCTTATTCGCATAACTATAGAATTCTTTAGGGTTCGACTTGCTTACCTCAGCAATGTACTCTTCAAGATCTTTCTTACTACGCTTTATCAGTGTTTTTGTTTCGCGGCGAATTCTGTCTAGTGTTAGTTTATCGTCTTGGCTTTTAGTTGATAAATACTTTTTGTACGCACTCTTTTTACGAGAGAGGTTGTTACTAATTTCCCTATTCCACCACTTTGGTTTATTTGTTGCCGGGCGTCTCTCACGATAGGGAACACAGAGATTTACAGCATTGTTTAGGTCCTTGATGAAGTTTTCCCACGCTTTATCAATATCAGTCTCGTTCGAAGTTGTACTCCAGTCTAAGTTTTCTAGTAATGATCGAAGTCTATTGAAATTAGCTCTACGGAAGTCGGGTACTTTTTCTTTGCTGGTCTTAGATAAATTGGCTTCCATTTTAATTTTGAATGTGATGGTACGATGATCACTAGTGCTGAATAATGGGCCTATGTTTACTTTGTTTACAAGATTTTCTGTTGTAGAGAATATTAGGTCAAGGATGTTGTCTCCTCGGGTAGGGCTGTTTACGCCTTGGTGGAGGCCACTTTCCAGTAAGTTACTATACAAGTCTCGTCCTGTATGCGAACTCAAATCTTCACCCCCATCTCTTCACCGGTAAGTTAAAGTCTCCCTGCTCGTAATTATACCCAGAACATTCTCAATCAATCCCATAACGTTTTGAGTTAACCCCAGAACGTTTTCAATTAACCCGAGAACGTTTTGAATTAACCTCAGAACGTTCTTGATTCCCAGAATTTTCTCAATCAACCCCTGAACCTATTCAATTAACCTCAAAACGTTCTCAGCTAATCCCAGAACGTTTTCAATTAATCCCAGAACGTTTTTAATTATCCCAGGAACGTTCTCAATCAACCCCAGAACATTTATTCTGTCTACCACCAGATTATCTAATTTCCTTGTAAACCAACCGAGTCCTATGTCCCTGTTCACACTAGCGGTTTGAACCGCGTCAGTTAAATTACAATGAAAATCAATGGAGGCGTTCACACATAACCGTGCAGTTTTTCCTCGACTTTGCGGTACCGCCGCCCAAGGACTAAGAACCTTCTTAAAACGCCTTTGGAGCCAAACGATTTCATTCAACCGTAGACCCGGTCTCCCTCAGGCTCTGTACCCCTACGGACCCCACTCCCCCCCCGCCCCCGTGGCAAACTTGACATATTTGATTCTGGCCGAGAAGGGGAGCAGTCTCCTTTGAGATCGCAACGTTGATGCATGGGGCCAATCTCTGCTCGCCGACCCGAAGTGCCCATTAGTTCAATTACTTGATGTAATTGCCAATTAACTCGATTTCTCCGAGAGGACAAAACATCTCAATCACCGCAGGACGGTAAACACAACAAGCTAATAGACTGTTTAAGCCGCTACGTCCCGAATGGAAATATCTTAAGAGGAATTTTATTCTGGTTAACGCGAGACGATTTTATTCGGGTAAAGGGGCTATCATACTGGGCTATTTTTCCTTCAACATCCGATTCATGGGCAGTACCGTCTACCTCCAGCAGTTTTTCCGCCGTCAAATCACGGTGTTAAACTTTTTTTTTTCTTTTATCGACAAAAATACATAGAATATCATTTGATATTATGCTGGAGGAAAATAAATTTCCTGCATCATATGCCGGGGGAAAAAAAATTCCTCCAGCATATCATGGAGGAAAATTTCCACAAGCATATAGAGGAAAATAAATTTCCTCCAGCATATGATGGAAGAAAATAAATTCTCCAGCATATGATGGAGGAAAATAAATTTCCTCCAGCATACGGAGGAAAATAAATTTCCTCCAGCATATGGAGGAAAATAAATTTCCTCTACCATATGGAGGAAAATAAATTTTCTCCAGCATATGACGGAGGAAAATAAATTTCCTCCAGCATATGCCGGAGGAAAATAAATTTCCTCCAGCATATGATGGAGGAAAATAAATTTCCTCCAGCATATGACGGAGGAAAATAAATTTCCTCCAGCATATGATGGAAAATAAATTTCCTCCAGCATATGGAGGAAAATAAACTTCCTCGAGATATGGAGGGAAATATTTTTCTTCCAGCATATGATGGAGGAAAATAAATTTCCTCCAGCATATGATAGAGGAAAATAATTTTCCTCCAGCATATGGAGGAAAATAAATTTCCTCCAGCATATGATGGAGGAAAATAAATTTCCTCCAGCATATGACGGAGGAAAATAATTTTCCTCCAGCATATGGAGGAAAATAAATTTCCTCCAGCATATGATGGAGGAAAATAAATTTCCTCCAGCATATGACGGAGGAAAATAAATTTCCTTTAGCATATGGAGGAAAATAAACTTCCTCCAGCATATCAGATTCCTTCCCGAAAGCTGCGAGCTGCAAAATTGCTCCAACAGTCGGAGGTAAAAATAGCCAAGTAAGATATCGCCGAATTAACTTACGAGCCGTGGGAAAATTTTCCTTTTAGATTAATATAATCGCCTGGCGATATGTGGGACAGGACATACAGGTATGTAAGGGCAAAAGATTAAATTACGAAGGATAGATTCAGCTGTTTATACATTTTCATCTTAATAAAATCACCTGCCGGCACCCATGGAAGCTACGATGTGTAGCACTGTGAGGTTAACATGAATCAATTAGTTACTCCATAGGAAAATGTTAATTAACCCTGATTTAGTTGCCGTGAAATTATTTTGATAAAAAAAAAAAAAAAAAGTTTAATATTTAGAAATATTCAATTTACTCCAAACACTGATTTTAGTCAGCTAGGAGGATCCCCACGTCTTAAAAATATTTAGGAACACGAATTCAGGTCTTGTTTATTCTTATTTGAGCTATTTTCTTTATCTATTCTTATTTATTATATTAACATTATTCGGAAATATCTAGAATTACGAAAACCCCCAAGTATTCGAAATTGAATCTTGGAAAATTCCGGATAAAGATATAAAAAAATCATAATAATAATTATATTTTGGCATATGTATGAAAGAAAACTTTCGTTCCTAATATTGAAGACTCCCGAATCTGATCAAGATTCCCAACAGGAAGAATTACATTACCTCTTCAGGTAATAATTTTTAAGCGGAATGTCCATCACAGAACTCCTGAGAATAATAACCTCATAGTATATAAATTACCATGTCTTGATTGTGACCAAGTGTACTGGGGACAAACGGGACGTGACCTACCCACAAGGATAAATGAACATAAAAATTCTGTAAAGTATGGCCAAGAAAACTCAGCTGTATTCCTCCATTCAAGTCTGTTAGATCACCGAATAGATTGGAAGAATGCAGCCATAGTGTATAAATCACATTGTAGTTTCAAAAGAAAAATTGTTGAATCTTCATTTATCAAACATTTTCCAAATTTTAACACATCAAAAGGTCAATGGTCACCAGATTCTATCACCAGCTTGGCAGTAAACAAATTTATCTCTAAGGAACAAAATGTCCGACCCCATCAAGGGCATGTGACTTGAGGCTTCCCTAGTTCCCTTTTGTTGTAATTTCTCTCTGTACATATATTCTTATATTCTACTCTATCTGCTGAAGAGGATCACAGTCAGTGGTCGAAATATAGTTTACTCTGTGTCTCAGCTTATTATTCTCCGAGAGTGGGTCTAAGTTTTATTTTACTCATGTGCTACTACGTCTATGTTAATATATACATATATATACATATGTATACATATAAATATATGTATATACATATATACACATACAGATATACATATACATATATGCATATACATATACATATATACACATACATATATACATATATGTACATACATGTATATATATATATACATATACATATACACATGCACATATATATATATATATATAGATATATATATATATATATGTGTGTGTGTGTGTGTGTGTGTGTGTGTGTGTGTTTCATCTGAGAACCAGCGTTTCTATCCCCGGGGACAGTATCACACCGAAAACAAAAGTGTCAGAGGTGGTGTAAGAGATTTAAAGAGTAACATTCTCTCTCTCTCTCTCTATATATATAAATATATATATATTTATATATGTATACATATATATATATATATATATATATATATATATATATACATATATATAAAGGACCCCCGAGCTGATCGCTGTTTCAAATTTAGGGTTCTCCTAATTTTGAACCTGTCTTTATTCATTTGCAGTTAATTAAGTTTAGTAAATAATCATCATTTTTTATAGTCTGGCTCAAATCACCTGGAAAGATGAGGACACGCCCCCTTTTGCCCTTCCGCCAATCATGATCGCTTTCGACTAAGAACGCGAGACAGACGAACGCGTTGATTGGTGGAGGGGCGAAAGGGGCGTTGCCTTGAATTTTAAGGTGATTTGACAACTGACTAATGTGGTTGAGGACTTTCAAGTACTATAACGTGCTTGAGTACTTCCAAGTACTATAACCTGCTTGAGTACTTCCGAGTACTATAACATGCCTGAGTACTTCCAAGTACTACGTGTTTATGTACTTCCAAGTACTATAACGTAGCTGAGTATTTCCAAGTACTATAACGTGCTTGAGCACTATAACGTGTCTGAGTACTTCCAAATATTATAACGTGCTTAAGTACTGTAAAGTACTATAACGTGCCTAACAACTTGTGTACTTTCAAGTACTATAATATGCTTGAGTACTTCCAAGTACTATAACTTACTTGAGTACTTCCAAGTACTACAACGTACCTGAGTACTTCCAAGTGCTATAACGTGCCTAAGTACTTCCAAGTACTACAACGTGCCTGAGCACTTCCAAGTACTATAACGTACCTGAGTACTTCCAAGTACTATAACGTGCCTAAGTACTTCCAAGTACTACAATGTACCCGAGTACTTCCAAGTACTACAACGTGCTTGAGTACTTCCAAGTACTATAATGTACCTAAGTACTTCCAAGTACTACAACATGCTTGAGGACTTCCAAGTACAATGACATGCTTGAGTACTTCCAAGTACTATAACATGCTTGAGTACTTCAAAGTACTATAACGTTCTTGAGTACTTCCAATACTGTAATGTACCTGAGTACTTCCAAGTACTACAACGTGCCTGAGTACTTCCAATACTGTTCCGTACCTGAGTACTTCCAAGTACTATAACGTGCTTGAGTACTTCCAAGTACTATAACGTTCTTGAGTACTTCCAAGTATTACAACGTGCTTGAGTACTTCCAAGCACTATATACACAAAGAGAACATAATTGCTTCGAACAATAGAGTTAAATTATCCGTACTTATCCATAAATGGGAATCACTTAACTAAGAAAGAACAAAGTTACTCTGTGGATTGAGCTAGTTAAAACGTATGTTTAACCTAATGTCTGTGAGAAATAACTAAGTAAAATTGCCCATAATGTTAAAATGTTTTAACTATCACACTGGTCGAGTTAATATAGTTAAGCTTCATAAATATTACATCTTAAAGCTTCGAAGTTTCAAAGCTTCGAAGCGTCCTCGAATCGGAGTCACAAACCTTCAACTTCGAACCTTAGGAATCCCAAGATTCGAAGGTTCAAAGCCTCTAAGGTTTCGAGATTTCGAAGCTTCAAACATTCAGAGCCTCACCCGCTTCGAATCTTTCAAGATTAAAGTACGTTTCGAACTAACCCGGCTTCGAATCTTCCAAGTTTCAAGGACGTTTCGACCCTTACTTTCTTCGAATCTTCGAAGATGCAAGTACGATTCGAACCACACCAAAGTCGAATTAGTTCATTAGAAAAGAGAGAGAGAGAGAGAGAGAGAGACAGAGACACACACACACACACACACACACACACACACACACACACACACACACACACACACACACACACACACACACACACACACACACACACACACAGACAGTGACAGACAGACAGACACAGACACACACACACACACACACACACACACACACACACACACACACACACACACACACACACACACACACATAGAGAGAGAGAGAGAGAGAGAGAGAGAGAGAGAGAGAGAGAGAGAGAGAGAGAGAGAGGGGAGAGAGAGACAGACAGACAGACAGACAGACAGACAGACAGAGAGAGAGAGAGAGAGAGAGAGAGAGAGAGAGAGAGAGAGAGAGAGAGAGAGAGAGAGAGAGAGAGAGAAGAGACAGAGAGAGAGAGAGAGAGCGAGAGAGAGAGAGACAGATCTGGCCGGCTGGCCACGATAATGATCTGGCGAGTTAGGTCGGCGCCGCTTATCAAAAGTAATTAAATCATCGTCCCCTCGCCCCGCCGTCCGGGGCCAAGCAAGGCAACTTCATTCATGCCTACACACGAAGATTTATAATGATTTACTGTCCTGCGTTTCTTCCTCTGTTGTTATTTATGTCCCGTGGCACCATCCCAGCCTCGTTGTGTATTTAGAACACCGTGTTTTCTGCACTTTGGATCAAACGCCCTCCCCCCGCCCTCCCCCAACCCCCCGCCCCCGGGGGTAAAAACAGCTGGACGAAGACGAATGCTCCGATGTTTGTTTGAGGAGATGCGGCGTGTGTGTGTGTGTGTGTGTGTGTGTGTGTGTGTGTGTGTGTGTGTGTGTGTGTGTGTGTGTGTGTGTGTGTGTGTGTGTGTGTGTGTGTGTGTGTGTGTGTGTGTGTGTGTGTGTGTGCGCGTGTGTGGAATTGAGTGCGTGAAGAGGGTAGATGAGGAAAAGAGAGGAAGGGGATGGATGGAGGGAGGAAGGGGAGGGAGGAAGGGGATGGATGGAGGGAGGAAGGGGAGGGAGGAAGGGGAGGGAGAGAGGGAGGGAGGGGATGGATGGAGGGAGGGAGGGGATGGATGGAAGGAGGGAGGAGGAGGATGGAGGGAGGGATGGAGGGGATGGAGGGAGGGAGGGAGTGAGAGAACGGGAGGGAGAGGGAGGGAGGGAGGGAGGGAGAGAACGGGAGGGAGAGGGAGGGAGGGAAAAAGAAAGGGAAAGAGGAAGAAAGAGAAAAAAAGAAAGAATGAGAGAGTAAGAGATAAAGTTAGAAAGGAGAAGAAAGAGGGAGAAAGGGAGAAAGAAAAAGAGTGTGTGAGAGAGAGAGAAAGAGAAAGAGAGAAAGAGAGAAAGAGAGAGAGGGAGAGAGAGACAGAGAGGGAGACAGAGAGGGAGGGAGAGAGAGACAAAGAAAGAGAGAGAGAGGGATAGAGAGAGAGAGAGAGAGAGAGAGAGAGAGAGAGAGAGAGAGAGAGAGAGAGAGAGAGAGAGAGAGAGAGAGAGAGAGAGAAAGAGGGATAGAGAGAGAGAGAGAGAGAGAGAGAGATAGAGAGAGAGAGAGAGAGAGAGAGAGAGAGAGAGAGAGAGAGAGAGAGAGAGAGAGAGAGAGAGAGAGAGAGAGAGAGAGACGGGGAAGGGGAAGCGAGAGTGAGTGAGTAACAGGGGACGAATAGAGGAAGAATCTTCCCCCGAGTCATCAGAAGGACGACTCGAGTGGCACTCGTCACGTGACCCTTGTGGCACCACCACCACCCGAGTGCCACAACAAGAAAAAACAAATCATCGAGGAAAAACCAAGACGATAAATCGGGTCTAGGCGCCGCCACCTGAGCGATTAAGCCAACTCGTTCCCACGGAAATTTGTTGACAATCTTCGAGCCCCGGTGGGCGTGGGGGTGGGTGTGGGTGGGCGTTAGGGTGCGCTCGCCCGCCCAAAGGCCTAAGTCCATACCGGTATTGATCAGCGGCGAGGAGAGGAAGGAGGCTTTCTTTCAGAGGTTCCTTGGTCCTCCTCCTCCTCCTCCTCCTCCTCCTCCTCCTCCTCCTCCTCCTCGACGTTCCCTCTCTTGCCTCCTGTCTCCCTCTACTTCTCTTCTTCTTCTTCATCCCTTGCCTGGTTCTACCACTTTTTTCTCTTTTTCACTCTTTCTTTTCTTCCTCTCTCTCTCTCTCTCTCTCTCTCTCTCTCTCTCTCTTTCTCTGCCTGTATATTTCTCTTTATCTCGTTATCCTGTCTCCCTCATTTTTTCTGCTACTTCCTTTGCCTGGTTCTCCTGCTGCTTTATTTCTCTCTCTACCTAGCTCGCTCCCACTCTCTCTCTTTTTCTTCCTCTCTCTCTCCCTATATATTTCTCTCCCTATCTCGTTATCCTTCTCTCTGAGTTCTCTCCTTCTCTACCTACCTCTGCCCTTCCCCTTTCCTTCTCTTCCTTTGTTCTCTCTCTCTCTCTCTCTCTACCTACCTACCTCGCTCTCATTCTCTCTCTTTCTTTTCTTCCTCTCTCTCTTTCTCTCTCTCTCTCTCTCTCTCTCTCTCTCTCTCTCTCTCTCTCTCTCTCTCTCTCTCTCTCTCCCTATATATTTCTCTCCCTATCTTGTTATCTTTCTGCGCTTTCTCCTTCTTCCTCTCTACCTACCTCTTCCTCTGTTCTTCCCCTCCCCTCCCTCTCTTTATTTCTCTCTCTCTCCTTCTCTCATTTCTAATTCAGTCTTCCTCTCCTTGTCTCTTTATCTTCGCTCTTCCAATTAGCCTCTTCTCTTCCTCCTCTTTCTCATCATCATCTTTGTCCGCATTCTCCACAGGTTTATTCGTTTTTGTTGAGTTTCACGTCTTACCGTTTATTCCGGCCGCAACCGCGCGGTTTTAACCGCAGAAAAGAAACCCAGTAAACCTTTACCGCAACCGAATGGTTAAGCTTAACTCGATTAAACCTTATCCGGACTGCCGTCAGGCGATTTTATTCAGCTAAAGGTAACGCTCCCGCAGGTAAAATGTCAATATATATATATATATATATATATATATTATATATATATATATATAATAAATAAAAATAAAAATTCAAACTTAACTTGCATAACTATTTATTCGCTCCCCACATTGGCAATTTGTAAATTTCTACATGATCTTCGATCTCTTTCATTCGCCCTGGCTGCCCAAACACACAGGGCAAAGGTGACTGCTTCGGCCGCAGTTAAGCGCCTCCTGGCATAAGCTCCTGACCTCAATCAAACTTAAGAGTACAATTGCCGGCACTTATAGATGGTACACCTAAGGAATTTGACAAATGACAAACGTGTCTGTGTGCATAACAAAAGGGAAAGGCATTTGTAAGTTGTTACTATGCTGCTGGTTCCTTTAATAATTCTCGTAACATTTGCCAGTTTGCTTGTTTGTTTGTTTGTTTGTTTGTTTGTTTGTTTGTAGGCTTCTTTACATGCTTGGTTGTCTTTTTTCTTCTTTTCTGCGTCCGACCTTGATATGGACCAAAAGGTCTTCTGCCAGTTTCCTTTACGTATTACAAAGAAACCAATCACTCGTGTAGGATATTGACTACACAAGTTTTATACTGTCAATATTGTAAGGCCTTTAGTAACACCCCCTACGTACCAGAGCCACGCATCATATTATTGTGACGAAACTACTGCCCTTCCTGTCTACATACAGTACGTATATAAATACACGCTTACGTATATACATACGAAAAAAAAATCAAATCAAATATGTGATGATGATATGGTTTAACGTCACAAACTCCCCTCTATCGGAAGGCTAGGACGGTGCCCCTCACAGAGGGCTTTGTAGCGTGGAATTTAATGAACCATGCCCTTGGTTTAACTTCGCTGGTGGCAGGATTCGAACCGCCATCCCCTCGACCTTCGCCGCAAGTAACGACGCCCTAACCCGCTCAGCCAGCGAGCTTCCTAAATTAAATATGTAAATAGATAAATTAATAAAACTAATCTTATTCCACTAACAACACAATGCATATATGCTGATGAAACAATTGGTATAATTCTTAACCGTTGTACCAGTTACGCGGAACCAGCTACGCAGAACCAGTTACGCAGTTCGTTACGTAGTTCCAGGCACGCAGAACCAGCTACGCAGCACCAGTTACGCAGAACCAGTTACGCATTTTCAGGTACGCAGCACCAGTTACGCAGTTTGTTACGTAGTTCCAGGTACGCAGAACCAGTTACGCAGTTCCAGTTACGCAGAACCAGTTACGCAGAACAACTTACGCAGAACCAGCTACGCAGTTTCAGGTACGCATAACCAGAAAATGAATATAACGACAAAGTGGAACAAAACTTGGAAAATTACGGAAACTGAAATGTGTAGAGAATGAAGACTGTATGAGAATTGTAGAGGCTAATTCATGCAGAAGAAGAGAAGGAGAGGGAGAGAGAGGGAGAGAGAGGGAGAGGGACAGTGAGGGAAGGTTCTTGTACCCTAAGTTTGTTTACAAGTATAAACTTAAATGACAATGCAGCAAAAGTAATCATCGAAACACTAAAACAAGACAAAAGAGAAAACCACGAGAAATTAGATAAATTATTTAGAAGACATAAGGGAAGCACTTAGAATATTCAACGAGTTTAATCAAGTTTTGTCTATAAATGGACGGGGGAGAGGTGGAAATGCGCACAGCCGCACTCCCTATTCTTACGTTGTTATCAATTATGTTTTAATAGTTTTGGAGCGATGCACTGGTGCGACGCTTGGTTTGGTTTTGGCTTAGTTTTGGCTTGGTTTTGGTTCGGTTTTGGTTTTGGCTTGGTTTTGATTTTGGTTTGGTTTTGGCTTGGTTTTGGTTTAGTTTTGGTTTGGTTTTGGCTTGATTTTGGCTTGATTTTGGCTTGGTTTTGGCTTTGCTTTAGTTTGGTTTTGGTTTTGGTTTTGGCTTGATTTTGGCTTGGTTTTGGTTCGGTTTTGGTTTTGGCTTGGTTTTGGCTTGGTTTTGATTTTTGTTTAGTTTTGGTTTAGTTTTGGTTTCGTTTTGGCTTTGCTTTAGTTTGGTTTTGGTTTTGGCTTGATTTTGGCTTGGTTTTGGATATGGTTTTGGTTTGGCTTGTTTCTGGTTTTGTTTTGGCTTGTCTTTGACTTGGCTTTGGCTATGTTTTGGCTTGGTTTTGGTTTTGGCTTTAGCTTTGTTTTGGCTTGGTTTTGATTTTGATTTGGTTTTGGTCCTACGCCATCCTTCGGGTTTGGTTACCACTCCGGTTCCATGGCGAGGTGAGAAATAAAAATTAGTTATTCTCACCACCAGTTGCTGGAGCAAAGTTACTGGAGCAAAGTTGCAGGAGCAAAGTTGCTGGAGCAAAGTTGCCGGAGCAAAGTTGCAGGAGCGAAGTTGTTGGAGCAAAGTTGCAGGAGCAAAGTTGCAGGAGCAAAGTTGACGGAGCAAAGTTGCTGGAGCAAAGTTGCAGGAGCAAAGTCGCAGGAGCAAAGTTGCTGGAGCAAAGTTGGGCCAATATTGGGGTTTAATTGCACAAGGACTTAGAGTTTTGCTTCGGCCCTATTGTTGATCAAATTGATCAAGAAGGAAAAACGTATGAATTGGAAAAAAGAAAAATGAGGGAAAACGAGATAAAGGAGAAACGATGAAGATGACGATGGAAAAGAAAATGAAGAGAATGATGATGAATGTGAAGGTGAGGAGAATGAAGATTTAGAAAAGGAAGAGAAGATTAAGAAGATGGGGAATATAAAGAAGATGGGAAATGTCAAGAAGATGGGGAACATGAAAAGAGAGGAGGTGAAGAGAGAAAAGATGAGGGAGATGAAGTAATTGAAGATAGAAAGGAATGAAGACGAAGGTGAAAATAAAGACGACGACGACAAAGAAGCGAATGTTTGTGAAGGAACGTTGTTAAAGAGGTACCAGAGGTCCCGAGATCCTGAAGATACACTAGGACTCAAAAAAAAAAAAAAAAAAAAAAAAAAAAAGGCAAATGAAGTACTAAATTAAAATAGAAAATTAAATAGAACTAATGAAAATATATAAAGGATGTTTTGGAGTAGGGAATCTAATGTATCACGAACTCGCCGCTAGGCAGCCTCGAACCCCCTTCACTACTGACCTCTCGATCGAGCAGCGCTTCAAGTCCGTTTGATTCACAAAAACAAGAATTCAAACATAACCGAAAACTTTTTCATTATCCGCCTAAATGCCAGATGTCGCTTTTCCTATTATCCTGGCCCTCGGAAGGCGATTTTATCCTTGGCACTCCTTCGGAAGCAGTGGGATTCTATCCTATCCTCAGTATCAAATGTCCTTATCTCTGGGTGTCGTTAGGCGATTTTATTCACTTCTGTGGCACTCCTATGGTTAAGAAGGAACCAAAAGGTGCCCGGACCACAAAAAATAAAATAAAATAAAATAAAATAATTATAATAATAATAATAAAAAAAAGGAAAAGAAGAAGAACGCGAAGAAGAAGTAGAAGAAGAACGCGAAGAAGAACAACAACAACAAAAACGCGAAGAAGAATACGAAGAAGAACGCGAAGAACAACATCGCCAAGAAGAAGAACGCGAAGAAAAAGAAGAAGAAGAAAGCGAAGAATAAGAAGAAAGCGAAGAATAAGAAGAACGAGAAGAAGAACGAGAAGAAGAACGCGAAGAAGATGATGATGATGAATAAGAAGAAAGAAAGAAGGTGGAGGCCCGATTTTCCGTCAAAAGGGGGTGGTTTTTAGCCCACCTCATTCCCCCGGACATCTCCCAAGGATCGAACACACTTTCAACCCGGTCACAGCTCAACTCGAAAGTCAATTTCATTCATCCGGAAAGGGGGGGGGGAGAAGAGGTTTACTGCCCTCCGGTCCCCCCCATCCCGGAAGGGACGCCGCGACGTGCCGGACCCGGGGCCTGTGTAACTCTCCCGGAGAGGAATAAAGATGGTCTCCGGGTCTAAGTGTTCATAAAAGGAACAGAATGCCTCCATTCCTCTCCTCGTGACAACGGCTCCTGATTGGCTGTGGAGGAGGGAGGGAGGTGAGGGAGGGAGGGGTGGAGGGGGAAGGGGGGAGGGAGGGAGAGGTGGAGGGGTGGAGGGAGGGAGGAGTGGAGGGAGGGAGGAGGGAGTGGAGTGGAGGGAGGGAGGAGGGAGGGAGGGAGGGAGAGTGGGGAGGGGAGGGACGGGTGGAGGGATGGATGGAGAGAGGGAGGGAGGGTAAGGTAGGTAGGGGTGGAGGGCAGGGAGGGGTGGAGGGCAGGGAGGGGTGGAGGGGTGGAGGGTAAGGTAGCTAGGGGTGGAGGGCAGGGAGGAGGATAGACGAGGGGAGGCAAAAAGAGGGGAGGTGGGGAAAGGAAAAACGAGGGGAGGGGAAATGAGGGGAGGTGGGGAAAGAAGAAACGGGGGGAGGGGAAATGAGGAGAGGGAAAATGAGGAGAGGGAAAATGAGGAGAGGGAAAATGAGGAGAGGGAAAATAAGGAGAGGGAAAATGAGGAGAGGGAAAATAAGGAAAGGGGAAATGAGGAGAGGAGAAACGAGGGGAGGGGAAATGAGGGGAAGCGAAATTAAGGGAAGGGAAATGAAGGGTGGGAAAATGAAGGGTGGGAAAATGAGGGGTGGGGAAATGAGGGGAAGGGAAATGAGGGGAATAGAAACGTGGGAAGGGGAAACGAGAGGAGGGAAAGGAAGGGGAAGGAGGAAGTGGAAAGGACAGGAGGGAAAGGAGAGGGAGGGGAAAGGAGAGGGAGGGGAAAGGAGAGGGAGGGGAAAGGAGAGGGAGGGGAAAGGAGAGGGAGGGGAAAGGAGAGGGGAAGGGAAATGAGAGGGAGGGGAAATGAAAGGAGGGAGGGGAATGAGAGGGAGGGGAAATGAGAGGAGGAGGAGGGGAGGGAAAAGGAGAGGAGGGGGAAAGGAGATAAGGGGAGGGAAAAAGGTGGAGTGGAGGGAGGGGAAATGAGAGGAGGGAGGGGAAATGAGAGGGAGGGGAGGGGAGGGGAAAGGAGAGGAGGGCGACAGGAGAGAAGGGGAGGGAAAAGTGGTGGAGGAGTGGACAGAGGAGGAGACGAGGGAAAGGAGGTGGAGTGGAGGGAAAAGGAGAGGAGGGAAAGTGAGGGGAAATGAGAGGAGGGGGAAGGTGGAAAGAAGGGGAAGAGGGGGAGGGGAAAGGAGAGGAGGGTAGCTGAGGCAAGTTGGAGGGAGGGAAGGATTATGGGAGGGGGGGAGGCTAGTGGGAGGGAGGGGAGGCTTGTGGGAGGGAGAGGAGGCTTGTGGAAAAGGATTCTTGTGGGAGGGAGAGGATGCTTGTGGGAGGGAGAGGAGACTTGTGGGAGGGAGAGGAGACTTGTGGGAGGGAGAGGAGACTTGTGGGAGGGAGAGGAGGATAGGAGAGGGAAGGGGAGGCTAGTGGGAGGGAGGAGAGGCTAGTGAGAGGGAGGGGAAGATAGTGAGAGGGGAGACTAGTGGGAGGGAGGGGAGATTAGTGGGAGGGAGGGAAGGCTAGTGGGAGGGAGGGAAGGCTAGTGGGAGGGAGGGGAGGCTAGTGGGAGGGAAGGAGGCTAATGGGAGGGAAGGAGGCTAGTGGGAGGGAGGGGAGGCTAGTGGGAGGGAGGGAGGCTAGTGGGAGGGAGGGAGGCTAGTGGGAGGGAGGGAGGCTAGTGGGAGGGAGGGGAGGCTTGTGGAAGGGAGGCCTTCACCGACCTTTACAAAGAAGGCCTAAAATTGGTTAAAAATGTCTAAAAGGGCTACAACGGGCTACAAGGCCTTCGTCGGTCGTTACAAGGGCCTTCAGAGTGCCCTTATAAGGGGCTTACTGACACTGGGCCTTCAAAGGGATAGAAATCCTTTAACGAGCCTTACAAGAATCTACAAGGCCTTCAATGGGCCTTACAAGAGGGTTTTGGGGTCTGCGAAGGCCTTCAGAGTGTCCTTATAAGGGGCTAACTGACACTGGACCTTCAAAGGAATGCAAATCCTTCATGAGCTAAAAGGATCTACAAGGATCTACAAGGCCTTCAATGGGCCTTACTAAGGTTTTGGGGTCTACGAAGGCCTTCCCAAGGGTACAGCCACAAGGGGAGAAATCATCTCGACCTGCTGAGGTAGCTACTGCGTAACAACCCCTGGGGGAGAAATTAGCGTTACCCCAGGAGGGAATTACGTCCCCCGTGGGGGGAGGAGGGAGGGGGAGGATGTAGAGAGGAAGGGGTGGGAGGCTAGTGGGAGGGAGGGGAGGCTAGTGGGAGGGAGGGGAGGCTAGTGGAAGGGAAGGGAGGCTGGTGGGAGGGAGGGGAGGCTAGTGGGAGGGAGAGGAGGCTACTGGGAGGAAGGGAAGGCCAGTGGGAGGAAGGGGAGGAAGGGGAGGCCAGTGGGAGGCAGGGGAGGCTAGTGGGAGGGAGGAAAGGCTAGTGGGAGGGATGGGAGGCCATTGGAAGGGAGGGGAGACTAGTGGGAAGGAGGGAGGGGAGGCTAGTGGGTGGGAGGGAGGGGAGGGGAGGCTAGTGGGAGAGAGAGGAGGCCAGTGGGAGGGAGGGAGGGGAGGGCTAGTGGTAAAGAGGAAGGACGTGGGAGAGGTACTTCAAATAACCCACGAAAGAACGCCTTTAAGACACTTGAAGGTTTTTCTTAAGGCCATGGTGAGGGGCGATACTACAGACAACACCGATCACTCTTTGTTTACAAAATCTTCAGACATCACCAGAAGCTCTCAGAAGTCTTCAGGACTCTACTACAGGCTGTCCAAGTTATCCTGAGGTTATTTTTCTGAGTAAGAAATTTAGCTGAAGAGGAGGAGGACTAGGAGGAGATGGAGGAGGACGAAGAGGTGGAGATGGATGACAATTAGGAGGAAGCGGAGGAAACAGGAAGAGGAGGAAACAGGAAGAGGAGGAAACCAGAAGAGGAGAAACACAAGCAGGAAAATAAGGATGAAGAGGAACAGAAGGAAGAGGAAAAGGAGGAATAGGAGAAAGAGGAAGAGCAGGAAGAGAAGGAGGAAAATGAGGGATAGAGGAAGAGAAAGATGAAGAGGAAAAGGAAGAGGAAGATGAGAATGAAAAGGAGGAATAGGAGGTAGAGAGAGGGAAAGATGAAGAGGAGCAGAGGAAAGAAGAGGAGGAAGAAGAGGAGCAGAGGAAAGAAGAGGAGAAAGAGGAGGAAGAAGAGGATCAGAGGAAAGAAGAGGAGGAAGATGAGGATGAAAAGAGGAAGGAAGACGAGGAAGTGGAGGAGGAAGAGGAGTAGTAATGAGGAGGACTAGGAACACGAATAGGAAAGGAGGCGGAAGAGGAGGGAGAAGAGGAGGAGGAGGGAAAGAAAATGAAGAGGGAGAAGAGGAGGAGAAGGGAAAAGAAGATGAAGAGGAAGAAAAAGGAGAAGGAATAGGATAGGAGGAGGAAGGAGAGGAGGGAGAATAAAAGGAAAAGGAGGGGGAGAGGAGAAGCAGAGGAGGAGGAGGAGGTCGAGGAAGAAGAGATGAAGGAAGAAAAGGAGGAGGAGGAGGAAGAAAAGGAGGAGGAGGAGGAAGAGAAGGAAGAGGAGGAAGAAGAGGAGGGGGAATCGGCACTGATCTAAAGAGTTGCCAAATACCATGATTCCGGGCCTCCAACGCTCAATGTTCTGGCACCTCCACACTATTCTCCTCCTCTTCCTCCTCCTCCTCCTTTTCAACCTCCACCTCCTCCTCCTCCTACTTTCCCTCACCTTTCCTCCTCCTCCTCCTCCTATTCCTAATTTTACACTTCCTCTTCCTCCTCCTCCTTTTCAACCTCCACCTCCTCCTACTTCCCCTTGCCCTCCTCTCCTCCTCTTCCCCTTACCCTCCTCTCCCCATCCTCCTCCTCCTCTTCCTCCTCCCCACATCTTTTTCCTCAGAGCCAGACTCCTCGTTTTTCTTTCTTCCAGAAGCTCACTTGGACGATGAGGATAATTAATCCCGTGACGTATTCTAACAACAAAATCTGTACAGTGAGGCATGGCAGTGAGTAGTCGTGTGATTTATCCTCAACACCTAGCCTCCTCTATCTGTCTCCCTCACTCTGTCTTCCTCACTCTCTGTCTTCTTCCCTCTCTGTCTTCCTCACTCTCTGTCTTCCTCATTCTCTGTCTTCCTTATTCTGTCTCCCTCACTCTCTGTCTTCCTCACTCTCTGTCTTCCTCACGCTCTGTCTTCCTCACTCTCTGTCTTCCTCACTCTCTGTCTCCCTCACTCTGTTTTCCTCACTCTGTCTTCCACACTCTCTGTCTTCCTCACTCGCTGCCCTTTACAGAGTACTTCGTAGCGCTGAATCTAATGACCCATGCCCTTGGTCCAACTCGCTAGCGGCAGGATTCGAACTGCCGTCACCTCGACCTCCGCTTCATGTAGCGACGCTCTAACCCGCTTGGCCAGCGAGCATCTGCTAACCCTTTATACTCCTTAAATCCTCCTTAAATCGCCCTTTATACTCTTTAAATCGCTCTTTGATGCCATATTGTCCTCAAGGATACAAGCGCCGGTCACTACTAACAAAATACTCCTCACGTTTGTACTTCTTTCAACTTCACTTTCTTCTCCTCCCCCACTTTTACTCCAAATTTACTCCATTCCTATCTATCGTCTCCTTGCTCCTCCTCCTCATCATCCTCCTTTTCCTCCTCCTCCTCCTCCTCCTTCTTTCCCCCAGTCTTGAACCCTTGTTCCCGTCATCCCATTTTCTTTTTTCTTTTCTTTTTTTTAACTTGTATTCCTTCCTTTCTCCATCTCCTCCGCCTCCTCCTCCTCCCTCCTCTTCCTTTCTCCTCGTACTTTCTCCTCTTCCTCCTACTTTCCCAAAACGTACTCCCTCACTCCCCCTCCTCCCTCTTTCCCTTAAATTGTATACCTCCTTCCTCCCTCCTCCTCTCCCCAAACTTGCCTCTCTTCTCCATCTCCTCGCCTCCTACTCCCTCCTCATCCTTCTCCTCTTCCTCCTCATTTCCCCTCCCCATCCTCCCTCTTTCTCTTAGATTGTATACCTCCCTCCTCCTCCTCCTCCTCCTCCTCGTTCTCCTACTCTCTCCTCATGCTTCTCCTCTTCCTCCTCCCTTCCCCTCCCTATCCTCCCTCTTTCCCTTAGATTGTATACCTCCCTCCCTCCTCCTCCTCCTCCTCCTCCTCGTTCTCCTCCTACTCCCTCCTCATGCTTCTCCTCTTCCTCCTCCCTTCCCCTCCCTATCCTCCCTCTTTCCCTCAGATTGTATACCTCCCTCCTCCTCCTCCTCCTCCTCCTTTCTCCAAGCTCCCCTCCCCACCCCCCACAACCCCCCTTGGGTCGTCCATGTTTCCTAATGACCCACCGCAGTCTTGGTTCCCTCTGATGGACCGGGAAATGATGATGGCCTCAGAGGGGGCCCGGGACCAAGGCCTCCCGGACCCGAGCGGAGGCCCAAAGTGAGGCCCAAATTGAAGACCACCGTGGTTAAGACCCCAAATCAAAAGTGTGTCCAAGTGACCCACCTCCAGATAATGTGGGTCCAATGTGAGGTCCACCGTGGGTGGGGTCCAAATTGAGGCCCACTGTGGTGGGTCCAAATTGAGGCCCAATGGTGGGGTCCAAATTAAGGCCTACCGTGGTGGAGTCCAAATTGAGACCCACCGTGGTGGGGTCCAAATTAAGACCCACCGTGGTGGGGTCCAAATTAAGACCCACCGTGGTAGGGTCCAAATTGAGGCCCGTGGATCTATCATGTGACCAAGTGAGACCAAAAACGAGATCTAGAATGAGACCCAAAACAAGTCTACAGGACTGTCAAAAATATGATTCAAATACGAGGTCCAATTTGAGGTCCAAATTAAGCCCGAAACTAGCCCTTAGTAAGGTACCATCAAGAAGAGCGAGAAATGACGTCCTTATAAGGTCCAAAGACTATCGAGAACGATGATAAAACACAAAAGAAAGCAAAAATACAAAGAACAAAGACCTTGAGAAAAAACCGTGAGACCTTGTCATAAGAACCAGAGTAAGACCGGGTCATACCTCTCACAAGTCCCGTGAGACTTACTTTAAGTCCGACTAAATGGAGGCATCCACCCACAAGTCCTCACAGTGAACTGTACCGAACCAAAAGTCCTTCTGAGGATTTGTTGTTAAACACGATCTCATTATCCATGTACTGCTACATAACCCAGTATGTATACTTTCTACACACAGGCTTTCAGATACGCTTAGAAGCACGACTAATAAATACAGTATACACATACATAAACTAACACCCCGAGACAGACACAGACATACAGAGGAGAGAGAGAGAGAGAGAGAGAGAGAGAGAGAGAGAGAGAGAGAGAGAGAGAGAGAGAGAGAGAGAGAGAGAGAGAGAGACAGACAGAGAGAGACTCGTTTGATCAAGAAAATGAAAGAAACTGGTAAGAGGGATAAGGTGAAAAAAAGTGGTGGAAACAGAAAGCGAAGATAATTTTGTGGAAGACGAGGAGAAAGAGGTAGAAGAGGAAGAGGAGGAAGAAGAGGAGAAAGGGGAGGAGGAAGAGGAGGAAGAAGAGGAGAAAGGGGAGGAGGAAGAGGAGGAGGAAGAGGAAGAAGAGAAGGAAAAGGAGGAAAAGGAGGAAAAGGGGGAAAAAGAGGAAAAGGAGGAAAAGGGGGAAAAAGAGGAGGAAAAGGAGGAGGAAAAAGAGGAGAAAGAAATGGGCGGAGATGGAGGCGGGTAGAGGAGGGCGGGAAGCAAGTCGGGTAGTTAAGGGAAGGAAGGGGGAAAACGAGAGGGGAGGGGAGGGGAGGGGAGAGAGAGAGAGAGAGAGAGGGGGAGAGAGAGAGAGAGGGGGAGAGAGAGAGAGAGAGAGAGAGAGAGAGAGAGAGAGAGAGAGAGAGAGAGAGAGAGAGAGAGAGAGAGAGAGGGGGAGGGGAGGGGGAGGGAAAAGAGAGGGGGGGGAAAGAGAGGGGGGGAGGGAAAGAGAGGGAGAGGGAGAGGGAGAGGGAAAAAGAGAGAGAGAGAGAGAGAGAGAGAGAGAGAGAGAGAGAGAGAGAGAGAGAGAGAGAGAGAGAGAGAGAGAGAGAGAGAGAGAGAGAGAGAGAGAGAGAATAAAATAAATAAAAGTTCCAGGTAATAAAGTTTCACACAGTCAAGTTCTTCGTTTTAAAGTTCCGAGTGATAAAGTTTCACAAAGTACAGTTCCGCGTGAACAAACATCAGAAGTTAAATATTCCGAACGTATAAGAAAAAAAAGTTCCATGTGGTAAAGTTCCACGTGGTAAAGTTCCACGTGGTTAAGTTCCACGTGGTAAAGTTCCACGTGGTTAAGTTCCACGTGGTTAAGTTCCACGTGGTTAAGTTCCACGTAGTAAAGTTCCACGTGGTAAAGCTCCACAACACACGAAAGTTCTTCATGGACAAGTTCCAAGCCTACGCAGCTAAAGGCGAGAAAGTTCCACGAGATAAAAGTTCCACGTGGGAAAAGTTCCTTTGCCATACAACCTAAGGCCGCTCCCATTTGGCACCTTTATGTCCCTCAGGCTTGGCACTCCCGCCAAATGGCACGCAAGACCCCGTGGGGAGGAGGAGGAGGAAGGACAGAAGCTTATCTGATACCGCCCGTGGAAAAAGAATCCTTAAAAGACTTTCGTTACTCGTTCGAGCTCGAGGTAAAGATACTGAGGGTAGTGGTAGCGGTGCTAGCGGTAACAATGGCGGTGATAGTGGTAGTGGTAACAGTGGTAGCGGTGCTAGTGGTAACAGTGGTGGTGATAGTGGTAGTGGTAACAGCGGTGGTGATAGTGGTAGTGGTAACAGCGGTGGTGATAGTGGTAGTGGTAACAGCGGTGGTGATAGTGGTAGTGGTAACAGTGGTGGTGATAGTGGTAGTGGTAACAGTGGTGGTGATAGTGGTAGTGGTAACAGTGGTGGTGATAGTGGTAGTGGTAACAGTGGTGGTGGTGATAGTGGTAGTGGTAACAGTGGTAGTGGTAACAGTGGTAGTGGTAACAGTGGTGGTGATAGTGGTAGTGGTAACAGTGGTGGTGATAGTGGCAGTGGTAACAGTGGTGGTGATAGTGGTAGTGGTAACAGTGGTAGTGGTAACAGTGGTGGTGATAGTGGTAGTGGTAACAGTGGTGGTGATAGTGGTAGTGGTAACAGTGGTGGTGATAGTGGTAGTGGTAACAGTGGTGGTGATAGTGGTAGTGGTAACAGCGGTGGTGATAGTGGTAGTGGTAACAGTGGTGGTGGTGGTGATAGTGGTAGTGGTAACAGTGGTAGTGGTAACAGTGGTGGTGGTAACAGTGGTAGTGGTAACAGTGGTGGTGATAGTGGTAGTGGTAACAGTGGTGGTGATAGTGGTAGTGGTAACAGTGGTGGTGATAGTGGTAGTGGTAACAGTGGTGGTGATAGTGGTAGTGGTAACAGTGGTGGTGATAGTGGTAGTGGTAACAGTGGTGGTGATAGTGGTAGTGGTAACAGTGGTGATAGTGGTAGTGGTAACAGTGGTGGTGGTAACAGCGGTGGTGATAGTGGTAGTAGTAACAGTGGTGGTGATAGTGGTGGTGGTAACAGTGGTGGTGGTAACAGTGGTGGTGATAGTGGTAGTGGTAACAGTGGTAGTGGTAACAGTGGTGGTGATAGTAGTAGTGGTAACAGTGGTGGTGATAGTAGTAGTGGTAATAGTGGTGGTGGTAACAGTGGTGGTGATAGTGGTAGTGGTAACAGTGGTGGTGATAGTGGTAGTGGTAACAGTGGTGGTGATAGTGGTAGTGGTAACAGTGGTGGTGATAGTGGTAGTGGTAACAGTGGTGGTGATAGTGGTAGTGGTAACAGTGGTGGTGATAGTGGTAGTGGTAACAGTGGTGGTGGTAGTGGTAACAGTGGTGGTGATAGTGGTAGTGGTAACAGTGGTGGTGATAGTGGTAGTGGTAACAGTGGTGGTGATAGTGGTAGTGGTAACAGTGGTGGTGATAGTGGTAGTGGTAACAGTGGTGGTGATAGTGGTAGTGGTAACAGTGGTGGTGATAGTGGTAGTGGTAACAGTGGTAGTGGTAGTGGTAACAGTGGTGGTGATAGTGGTAGTGGTAACAGCGGTGGTGATATTGGTAGTGGTAACAGTGGCGGTGATAGTGGTAGTGGTAACAGTGGTGGTGGTAGTGGTAACAGCGGTGGTGACAGCGGTAGTGGTAACAGCGGTGGTGACAATGGTAGTGGTAACAGTGGTGGTGATGGTGGTAGTGGTAACAGTGGTGGTGATAGTGGTAGTGGTAACAGTGGCGGTGATAGCAGTAGTGGTAGTAGTAATGGTAGTGGTGGTGATAGTAGTAGTAGTAGTGGTAGTTGTGGTGACGATGATGAAGGTTGTGATGGTGGTAGTTGTGGTGTACTCGTAGTAGTAGTGATAGTATTGCTAGTGGTAACAGTGGTGGTGATAGTAGTAGTGGTAGTTGTGGTGACGATGGTTGTGATGGTGGTAGTTGTGGTGTACAAGTAGTAGTGATAATAGTGATGGTGAAAGTAGTGTTGGTGATAAAGGTAGTGGTGGTAACAGTATTACAGTGATAATGGGAATGCTGATGATAGTGATATGGGAACAGTCCTAGTAGATGATGCGATATAAGTAATAACATTGATGACAAAGTTAAAAAATACGACAACAACAACGACAATGTCGAATGCCCAAAATCAACAAAAACCGACTAAACCTAAACTTCTTTTTCTAACTCAAGAACTAACTAAATCTTTATTCTACCATGTAGGTCCGGATCACACGAAGAATCGTCACCCCAGACCTCGACAGGGTGACAATTCTTCATGTGGACTATCCTAGGGTGACAATTCTTCACGTGGACCATCCTGGGTTTATGATTCTTCGTTTGTATAAGTTGATGACAATAATCATAACCTTTAATCTAACCTATCCTAACGTAACGTAACCTAACCTAACCTAAACTAATCTAACGTAACCTATCCTAATGTAACGTAACCTAACCTAACGTAACCTAACCTAACGTAACCTAACCTAACGTAACCTAACCTAACGTAACCTAACCTAACGTAACCTAACGTAACGTAACCTAACCTAACATAACGTAACCTAACCTAACATAACGTGACGTAACCTAACCTAACTTTACCTTACCTAACCTAACCTAACCTAACCTAACCTAACCTAATCTAACCTAACCTAATCTAACCTAATCTAACCTAACCTAATCTAACCTAATCTAATCTAACCTAACCTAATATAACCTTTATTCCACTGTTGATATACGACGTATGGGGTGACAGTTCTTCAGGTGGGATTCTAACAAAAGGGGATTTTTTTTTATAACTAGCCAATCCCACTCACATCTCTTTCGGTTACTGCGTTTGATAACCTGCCTCTATTAACTTTGCCACAGATTATTTTTTCCTCACAAATACTTTATGCCTTCATGAACACCCCAATACATACGAACGACGCATCGGGGCGTCGATTAATTATTTTTCGAGACGATAGTAGGCATAATGTAGTTGCTCACAGAGGCTATATGGCAGGGGATCTCAACCTCTTTAGTTATGTACTGCTGTTCTTTAGCTTCCTTGAAACCCCACTACTAGTGAATAGAACTCTAGTGCAACCACTAACTAGTTTTCAATTTGGGGCCGTAGTTGTGGACCATTGCGGCCCACATGGCACCATTAAACCAATGCTGCATGGATTCCAAAATTACAAAATATAAAAAAAAAAAAAAAAATCCAAGACTTTCATCTAACGATTACATTCATCTGTAGCCTCGCCACCTCTATTCAAATTTTAAAAATCTTTCACTCTAGCCACGATCTGGGCAACACGGGTCGACACCAAGCGATTCTATTCGAGCCTCAAGAGTGAAGATACTCGTGTGTTTTAAGTTGGTCCCCGGGATCCAGGAGGGACCGTCGCACGGGCCATCGGACGAGTGCGCGTTGTATTCAAGAACTACCCCACGCGAAGCGACAGGCGACCCGACCCCTGTACACCGCACCTTATGCAAATGATTTCCCAATGGTTGAACTAGCCATCTATTGACCTCGCTTTAGGGGGCAGGGGGAGGGGAGGGGCCTAGGGGGAGAGAAGACGCAAAGGGAGGGGGAGGGGGGAGAGGGAAGGGGGAAGAGGGGGAAGAGAGGGGGAAGGGGGGAAGAGAGGGGGAAGGGGGGAAGAGGGGGAGAGAGGGGGAGGGTAGGAAGGGGAGGGTAGGAAGGGGAGGGGGAGGGTAGCAAGGGGAGGGGGGAGGGTAGGGGAGGGAAGGGTAGGGTAGGGTAGAGTAGAGGAGGGGACGGTAGGGGAGGGGAGGGGAGGGGAGGGAAGAGGAGGGAAGGGGGCAAGGGAGAGAGAAGACGCAAAGGGAGGAAGGGAGAGAGGAAGGTGGAGGGCGGGAGAGTTAAGGCTGGGGGAGAAGGGGAGGAAGAGGGAGGGAGGGGAGGAAGAGGGAGGGAGGGGAGGAAGAGGGAGGGAGGGGAGGGGAGGGAGGGGGAGGGGAGGGAGGAGGGGGAGGGGGATGGGAAAGGAGGGATGGGAGGAGGGGGGGAAGGGAGGGATGGGAGGAGAGGGAGGTGGAGGGGGGGAAGGGAGGGACGAGGGTTCTTTGGGGTTCACGTGTGCAATCACCGGAAAAATAGCCGGTCTGGTTAGCGCCGGCCTGGTCGAATTGAGAATGAAGAGCCAGTTCCCCGGAGGGTTCCTCTTCCCTTGCCGGTTCTCCGGAGGTTCCTCCTCCCTTGCCGGTTCTCCGAAGGGTTCCTCCCCCGCCGGTTCTCCGGAGGTTACTCCTCCCTTGCCGGTTCTCCGGAGGGTTCCTCCTCTCTTGCCGGTTCTCCGAAGGGTTCCTCCCCCTCCGGTTCTCCGGAGGTTCCTCCTCTCTTGCCGGTTCTCCGGAGGGTTCCTCCTCCTTTGCCGGTTCTCCGGAGGGTTCCTCCTCCCTTGCCGGTTCTCCGGAGGTTCCTCTTCCCTTGCCGGTTCTCCGGAGGTTTCTCCTCCCTTGCCGGTTCTCCGGAGGGTTCCTCCTCCCTTGCCGGTTCTCCGGAGGTTCCTCCTCCCTTGCCGGTTCTCCGGAGGTTCCTCCTACCTTGCCGGTTCTCCGGAGGTTCCTCCTACCTTGCCGGTTCTCCGGAAGTTCCTCCTCCCTTGCCGGTTCTGCGGAGGGTTCCTCCTCCCTTGCCGGTTCTACGGAGGGTTCCTCCTGCCTTGCCGGTTCTACGGAGGGTTCCTCCTCCTTTGCCGGTTCTCCGGAGGGTTCCTCCTCCCTTGCCGGTTCTCCGGAGGTTCCTCCTCCCTTGCCGGTTCTGCGGAGGGTTCCTCATCCCTTGCTGGTTCTCCGGAGGTTCCTCCTCCTTTGCCGGTTCTCCGAAGGGTTCCTCCCTTGCCGGTTCTCCGGAGGTTCCAACCCTGCCGAAGTCGGGAAGGGAATACTTCGGAGGAGAACCGATGTACAAGTCGATGGCGGTGAAAGTATTCAAGGTTCGTTTTGCTCGAAGGTGCGGTTATTAGCCTCCTACCACAGCCCACGGCGGCTGACGCGCATCCTACTAACTGGCAGCACATTGGGTAAGCGCGTTGGTACATACATATGGAATAAACTTAGTAACCATGTAGTAAGCGCTGAAACTATCAGTTGTTTTAAGAAACGATTAGACAACTTTATGGATGGGGATAACAGGTGGTGATGGATACGGAGCTGCCTAGTGTAGGCCTTATGGTCTCTTGCAGTCTCCTTCATTCTTATGTTCTTATGTTCAAAGGCTTTTTCCCCATTACAAGGGAGGTAGCCAAAAAACAAAGGGATAAAATCCACTCCCACCCATTCCATCCCCACATACTCCACTCCCATTCATTATCCCTCCCTCCCTTCCTCTTATCTTGGCTCCTCTTGGATGATGGGTCATCCCTGCATCTCGCCCACTGCCCTGGGTCAGATTCGGTTAAAGTGATCAGCCTCGTACTTTGCAGCTCGAAGGAAACGAGGAAAACGTATCTTTATACAATATATAGTCATTCAAACAAGGGACACCCCTCCTCCCCCCGCAATAAATATAAATATAAAGAAATACAGAACCTTCCCCCGGCATATGCGGCTGGCCGGGCCGAAATCAGCAGAAACTTGGCAGAAAGAAACTTACCAAGAAGTCGAAAAGAAAATTCTGCAGAAACTAGCGTATAGGTCGACGGTGCCCGGCCAAACGCCGGCCGCGTTTAAACTGACGACTTCACAAATTCCCCCCACCGCGAGACCGAGAAATTGTGCCATCATCATACTTACGATAATGATTTAGTGATAATGATGACGCTGGGCAAAGAGATGATATAGATCATCACACTGCTTTCGATACTGTTATCAATATCAATTTAATCATTATAATATTGATTTATGTATAATCGTGATAATCTGTGAACTCGACTTCATGCCTCGACGTCTGACAAAAACATGGAGGCAAGTACATACACCGCATCCTCGTCTCACCTCTTTTATTATTTCTTTTATATACATCTATATATATATCTGCCACTTTCATACATATCTATAAATCTATACATTATATATATATATATATATGTATATATATATATATATATATATATTCTTTTATTTTTTATGTTAAAAGCTGCTAGGTCATTCAAGAGTGCAAATAGAATTATCACGAAGTTGAACTTAAATACAGAAAAAAATAGTGGTGGTTGGGGGCAAGAAAGAATATTACGAAAACATCTCTATTCTGTAATCCACAACTTCATACAGACACACATTGTATTTACTATTATAATTTTTCTTATTTCTATATATAAATACATATATATATATATATATATATATATATATATATAGACATATATGCATGTGTGTGTGTGTGTGTGTGTGTGTGTGTGTGTGTGTGTGTGTGTGTGTGTGTGTGTGTGTGTGTGTGTGTGTGTGTGTGTGTGAGAGAGAGAGAGAGAGAGAGCGCATGTGTGTACATGTATACGTGAGTGCTGTTTCTGCATCTATGTGTGTAGACTTCCCATTGTTCAGACATTTAAGAGAACTCCCAGTGTTAAAACATTAATCATTAGTTCAAATGTTGAACAAATTGGACGTAGTAAAATTAGACCAAGAAAATGAACAAACTAGTTAAAATATCCATAATCTATGTTAAAACCCGAACATAATATTAAACTGCGCAAGGTCCCTGCCCTTCATTATGCAGCACAATATAATTCTTTTATGTACCCACGACGGGAAGAATTTTGAGAAATCTTCAAGAAATTTCGAGACACATGGTCGACATGTTTTACCGGAGGAACAGGCAGATGTCAGCATCAAATGTAAATCTAATTTATGCAGATTATATCTCTTCACTGTTAATAAGATTTGTGACGAGAATATATTTACGGGCCGACCCCTGTTGTCCTTCATGCCTGACTTATAAGGTCAAAACGTGACCTAACTCCCTTCGTTGTATAAATAGACTTCGAAATTGGAATATCTCCGGCGATGCAAATTGTACAGTTCTGGGGACGTTTTTGTTTTTTGTTTGTAGTTTTTTCTTTTTTTGTACATGCACGCATGAACACGTATATATGCACACGCACACACGTTCATATATGCACACACGCGCGTACACACGTGCACATACACACACACATATACATACATACACACACACACAACCTGCACATACACACGCACACATACACACACACACGCATGCGCACGTGCTGGAAAAAATATACAATTAAAACATTACCGTGGGAGATTAAACAACTATTGTGGCATACAGAAGGCTGTTACACTGTCCTAAATGTGCAAAGGGACGAATTAATAAAAGGAAAGGAAAGAATGAATTATGAAATTGTAGTAAAATCTAAATTGAAAATGGAATGTAAGGGCCTGCCCATAACGTTCGAATCCAAACCGGAAAGACGTAGACGAAAAAGTTGGTCATGAGGAAGGAAACTTTCATCGGCTTCGTATTTCAAAATATCCTCAGTGAAAGTGAAAACGTGTGTCCACCATCAAAATCGGGAATGGATAAGTTGGAAGAAGATAACAATATCCTTCAGATAACACGAAAGATAAAAAAAATAAAAAATAAAAAAATAAAAATCGAAAATCCGATAGACAAAATTTTGAAACATGAATGGAGACCGAGGAACAATAATGATAATAATAAAAATGTAGTTGGATAAATCAAATAATCTTAATGTAAATCAGAAAATAGAAATTGAGCCATTGGAAACTGACAATGAAAAATCAAAGATGGACGAGATGAAGATAGTAAGCAATGAAAAGGATAATGTAGCGAAGCCAAATGGAAGAAATATTCATCAAATTGTAGAAGAAAAGAACGAAGACCTTTGACGGGGGCCAAGTTAAACTACAAAAGATTATGGAACACAAGAGGCAGAAAAAAAAAACAATAGAAAAATACTATCAAAAATAGGTAAGCATAGGTTAGTAACAGTAGTAGTTAGTAGTAGTAGTAGTAGTTAGTAGTAGTTAGTAGTAGTAGTTAGTAGTAGTATTTGGTCGTCAAACACGTTTGTCGAACGTGTTTTACAACCAAATACCCCCATTCACACGGTCAAACATCACTTCAAACATTTGTTTGACAAACCGGGTTTGTCAAACTGTTAGACCGTGTAAATGGCCCATTTCAACCTTATGTCTAACATTTGTATAGATTTAAAATATCTTAGTTCATCAGTCAGCTTTGTTATATATGACAGAAAGATAATTTGACATTTGGGGATTTGAAAATGAAATATTATAACCGAAGTCGTTTTTACTCTGACGAACTCAGCGGTCGACGTAAGCGGAGTAGGAAACACAGAAGTTTTAGTCTTGAGTTTATTTCTGACAAGTTCCGCAGGTATGCTTTTTCAAAAAGCACACCTGCGGAACTAGTCAGGAATAAACTCAAGACTAAGACTCTTGTGTTTCCTACTCCGCTTACGTCAACCTGTCAGAATGTCTCAACATATATATATATATATATATATATATATATATATATATATATATATATATATATATATATATATATATATATATATATATAAGATAGGGAAATTGAAAGGGAAAGACAAGTTCAAAGATGCTTGACAGGTGCAACAAATGAAGAAAGGACAAAAAACAAATATTTGTCCACAAGGAGAAAATAGCTGGTAAATTATAATCCATAATAACCAAAATACACACACACACACACACGCGCGCGCGCGCGCGCGCGTACACACACACACACATACAAACGCGCGCACACAAACGAGAGAACGAGAGAAACGAGAGACGAGAGAGACGAGACATACAAGAGACGAGAGAGTGACGAGAGACGAGAGAGACACGAGAGACAAGAGAGAAGAGAGAGACGAAAGACAAGAGAGATGAGAGACGAGAGATAGAGACGAGAGACAAGGGAGACGAGAGATGAGAGAGAGGAAGAGAGGAGAGACGAAAGACAAGAGAGAGACACGAGAGAGAAGAGAGACGGGAGAGAGAAGAGAGACGAGAGAGAAGAGAGACGAGAGAGGAGAGAGACGAGAGAGAGGAGAGACGAGAGGAGAGACGAGAGAGAGACGAGAGACGAGAGGAGAGACGAGAGACGAGAAACGAGAGAGACAAAAGAGATAATCATGCATTTAGGGGCCAAATTTTTATCATTTACCAAAAGATCGGTCGTAACCAGGAACACAGATACATACAGCTACAAGATTCCAAATGCAACCTTGAAAAGGACTCGAACCCCGTCACTCTCTCGCATGATCATCGATATGAACAAGAGGATGCTCGGGGGTAGGGCGGGGGGGAGACCAGGCATCCATGCAGAAGAATTCGAGTGATCAAGTAAAGACTTGAGAGGGGAAGGAAGAGGAGGTGGGGGAGGAAGGGGAGGTGGGGGAGGAGGGGGAGGGGAGGAAGGGAAGGGGAGGAGGGGGAGGAAGGGGAGGGGGAGGAAGGGGAGGGGAGGAAGGGGAGGGGGAAGAGGGAAGAGGAAAGGGGAGGGGGAAAGGGGAGGGGGAAAGGGGAAAGGGGAGGGAAGGGGAAATGGGAGGGGGGAAGGGGAAAGGGGAGGGGGGAAGGGGAAAGGGGAGGGGGAAGGGGAAAGGGGAGGGGGGAGGGGGAGGAGGGAAAGGAAGGGGAGGAGAGGAAGGGGAAGAGAGGAAGGGGAAGAGAGGAAGGGGAGGGGGAAGGGGAGGTGGGGAGGAAGGGGAGAGGGAGGGGGAGGAAGGGGAGAGGGAGGGGGGAAGGGGAGGAAGGAGAGGTGGGGAGGGAGAGAGGGAAAGGGGGAGGGGGAAGGGGAGAACGGGGAGAGGGGGAAGGGGAGGACGGGGAGAGGGGGAAGGAAGGGGAGGAGGGGAAGGAAGGGGAGGAGGGGAAGGAAGAGGAGGAGGGGAAGGAAAGGGAGGAGGGAAATAGGGGAGGAGAGGGAGGAAGGGGAAGAGAGGAAGGGGAGGAGGGGAAGGGGAGGAGGGAGGATGGGGAGGGGAAGGGGAGGGGGAAGGGGAGGAGGGGGAGGAGAGGGAGGAAGAGGAGGAGGGATAACTACGTCGAGGGGTAGCCACAATAGACATAAATAAAATTTAATCAAGGTAGGAAATGATAACAGGGAAGGGAAGGGAAGGGAAGGGGGAGGAAGGAGGGGGAGGGGATGGGAGGAGAGGGGAGGGGAGGAGAGATGGGGAACAATGGAAGTGATGAGGGGAGGGAGAATGGGAGGAAAGGGAAAAGACGAGGAAGAGGATTGGAAGGGAGTGGAAATGAAGGAAAGGTAAGGTAAGAAGAGGCAAAAGAGGGAAATAAATAGGAAAAGCTAGGGAAGAAGAGGGGAGCAGAAGGGGGAACAGGAGAGACGAGGGTAAAGGGAAAGGAAAGGAATAGAAAAAAGGGAAAGAAAAGAAGATAGGGAGGAAAGGGGGAAGACAGTGGGATGGAAGGCGAAAGGGAAAGGAGAAGGGAAGGGGAAAGGGAAGGGCGAAGGGAAGAGGAAAAAGAAGGGGGAAGGGAAGGAGGGAAAGAGAAAAAGGAAGGGGGAAGGAAGTGGGATGGAAGTGGGATGGAAGGGCGAAGGGAAGGGAAGGGGGAAGGAAGGGGGGGGGGAGGGGGGGGGGGGGAGGGGGGGGGGGGGGGGGGGGGAAGGGGGAGGGGGGAAAGGAAGGGGAAAGGGAAGTGGGAGGGAAGGGGAAAGGGAAGTGGGAGGGAAGGGGGGGGGGGGGGGGAAGGGGGGGGGGGGGAAAGGGATGGGAGGCGAAAGGGAAGGGGAAGGGAAGGGGAAAGGGGGAAAGGGAAGGGGAAAGGGAAGGGAAGGGAAAGAAGGGGAAAGGAGGGGAAGGGAAAGGGGAAGGGGAAAGGTGAGTGGGGGGGGGGGAGGGAAAGGAAGGGGGGGGGGGGGGAAGGAGGGGGGAAGGGAGGGAAGGGGAGGGGAAAGGAAGGGAATGGAAAGGGGAGGGAAGGGGAAAGGGGAAGGGGAAAGGTGAGTGGGAAAGGAAGGGGAAAGGGAAAGGGAAGGGGAGGGGAAAGGAAGGGAATGGAAAGGGGAGGGAAGGGGAAAGGGGAGGGAAGGGGAAAGGGAAGGAGGAAAGGAAGGGGAAAGGGAAGTGGGAGGGAAGGGCGAAGGGAAGGGCGAAGGGAAGGGGAAAGGGAAGGGGAAAGGCGAAGGGGAAAGGGAAGGGGAAAGGCGAAGGGGAAAGGGAAGGGGAAAGGCGAAGGGGAAAGGGAAGGGGAAAGGGAAGGGGAAAGGGGAAAGGGAAAGGGAAGGGGAAAGGGAAGGGGAAAGGGAAAGGTAAGTGGGAAAGGAAGGGGAAATGAAAAGGGGAGGGAAGGGTAGGGGAAGGGAAGGGAAGGGAAGGAAAAGGAGAGAGAAGGGAAAGGGGAGGGAAGGGAAAGAGGGAAGGGAAAGGGGAGGGAAGGGAAAGGGGAGGGTAGGGAAGGGAAGTGAGAAGGGAAAAGAAGAGGAAAGAGGACAGGGAACGGTGTCCTCAAAGGGGAGGGTGCGTGAAGTCCCGCTTTCCGTAAGCCCGGAAGGCGGGCCGTGTCCCCGTGTGCGTTACGTGCCGGGACGCACCCCCCCCTGTCACTTGGCGTGCCCAGGACTTGGCTCTTTCCGCTCGTGCCATCTTTTCTGTTCGCCCGTGCGTGAATCTGGCCGTGTGACTTTCCGGTCACCATTGCTCCCCTCTCGTGGTCTCCCCTCTTGTCCACTCCCTGTGTCACTCGTTTCTCCCCTTGTCAGCGTTCCTTGCATCCGTTCCTTTTTCTTCCCTCTTTTCCCGCTTGGTTGCGTCCCTACACTGTTTGTCGGTGCCCTCGTTTTCTGCCTGCTTGTTTCCTCTTGTTCTTCTCTCTTCTACCCTGCTCCCGCGTCGACCCGCTTCATCCCCCCAAATCCTACCAAAAACCCCAACCTCCCCCCCACTACCCCCACCCACCCCACACAACACACACACCAACCAGCTCACACACTCAACCAACAACACAAACACAAAACCCAATATCCAATCAGAATCCACCTCCACTCGACACCCCCTCAAACACACCAACATACCTACATCAACCATATCGACTCCTCACCACTCCAAAACCCATGCACCAAACACCACACCCCACCCCACTCCACACCACAACCCCACCCCACACCACAACACTCCCCACCCAACACCTAGACCATACACCTACCACCCGACACCACCATAACCTATCCACACACCACTACAAAAACCTCATCACCACTCACCAAACCACACTACCATATCCTAAAAAACCATCAACACAACCAGACATAAAACCCCACCCATACAAAAAAAAAAATTCTATCAACATAACCTCTCACTTCTCAAACCCCACACCACCTAGTGACAAAACCTCACCTCTAATAATAACCAATACAACCCTGAACCCTCACTACCACACCATGAGACCCTCATCCTAACACCTATACTCTAACCTCACCCCAATCCACCCAAACCACACACCATACCAAACCACTAAACCAATCCCAAACCTCACTCCTACTCCCTCCCCAAACCTCACACCACAATCCCCACACCACCCCACGTACCTTTACATACCTCACGTACCCCACCCCATCACCTAACCTCACTACCACCACCACTCTCCTACACCTATCCAACTCTCACACCACTACTAAACCACATTCCTTACCACTACCAGAAACCCACAAACACTAATCAACCCACTACTCTCCTTACCACACAAATTTAACCACACACTCAACTTTCCTTTTCCACTCTCACCACCCTCTCCTATCCTTTTCCTCACCTAACCTTATCCACTTTCTCCTTCCCTTTCCTCGCTCCTTCCATTTCCTCTCTACTCTCCTTTCCTCTCTCCTCTCCTTTCCCTACTCCCCTTTTCTTCCTTTCTTACCTCCCCATCACCTCCTACCCTCCCCTCACTTTCTCCCCACCAATCCCCTTTCACTCCACATTTTTCCTTCCCCTCCCTTTCCCCTTAATCTTCCTCTCCCCCACCTCTCCCTTTCCCCTTAATCTTCCTCTCCCCCACCTCTCCCTTTCCCCTTAATCTTCCTCTCCCCCACCTCTCCCTTTCCCCTTAATCTTCCTCTCCCCCACCTCTCCCTTTCCCCTTAATCTTCCTCTCCCCCACCTCTCCCTTTCCCCTTAATCTTCCTCTCCCCCACCTCTCCCTTTCCCCTTAATCGTCTTCTCCCCTCTTCCCCACCTCTTCCTTTCCCCTTAATCAAGTCCTTCTCCTCTCTCCCACCACCTCACCCCATATCCTCTCACATCCTACCTCTTCCCCTCTCCCCACCGTCTCCCTTTTTAATCCTCTTTAATCTTCCTCTCCCCTCTCCCCCACCTCTCTCTTTCCCCTTAATCTTCCTCTCCCCTCTCCCCACCTCTCCCTTTCCCCTTAATCTTCCTCTCCCCTCTCCCCACCTCTCCCTTTCCCCTTAATCTTCCTCTCCCTTCTCCCCACCTCTCCCTTTCCCTTTAATCTTCCTCTCCCCTCTCCCCACCTCTCCCTTTCCCCTTAATCTTCCTCTCCCCCCACCTCTCCCTTTCCCCTTAATCTTCCTCTCCCCTCTCCCCACCTCTCCCTTTCCCCTTAATCTTCCTCTCCCCTCTCCCCCACCTCTCCCTTTCCCCTTAATCTTCCTCTCCCCTCTCCCCACCTCTCCCTTTCCCCTTAATCTTCCTCATCCCCCCTCCCCCAACCTCCTCGACCGTTCCCCGTTAATCTTCCCTCTCCCACCTCACCCTCTTCCCTATCCCCCTTAATCTTCCTCTCCCCCCTCCCCCTTTCCCCTCAATCTTCCTCTCCCTTCTCCCCACCTCTCCCTTTCCCCTATTCTTTCCTCTCCCCTCTCCCTCCTCTCCCTTTTTACCCTTAATCTTCCTCTCCCCTCTCCCCACCTCTCCCTTTCCCCTTAATCCTCCTCTCCCCCCTCCCCCTCTCCCTTTCCCTTCAATCTTCCTCTCCCTTTTCCCCCACCTCTCCCTTTCCCCTTAATCCTCCTCTCCCCCCTCCCCCCTCTCCCTTTCCCCTTAATCTTCCTCTCCCCTCCCCCCCCCCACCTCTCCCTTTCTCCTCAACCAGGACAGAGCGCAGTGTCGAGAGGGTGGTATGCAAATGATCACCAAGTTGGGGGGCAATGGGGGGGGTACGGATGGGGGGGTGGGGAGGGGAGAGGGGGTGGGGGTGGGGGGGAGATCACACCGCGTAGATCGAAGAAAGAAGCCGCGGTTTGGGGGGGGAGGAGGGGGGAGAGAACCCAGGCGAGGACGAGGTCGCTGAAGAAGACTGAAGGAGGGAGGAGTGAAGGGAAAGGACAGAGAATGGGAGGGAAAGGGAGGGAAAGGAAAGGGAAAAGGAAGGAAAGGGAAAAAGAAGGAAAGGGAAAGGGAAGGACAGCGAATGGGAGGGAAAGGGAGGGAAAGGAAGGAAATGGAAGGGAGGAAAAGGAAGGAAATGGAAGGAAAGGAAAGGGAAAGGAAAGGGAAACGGAAGGAAAGGGAAAGGGAAGAAAAGGGAAAGGAAAGGGAAACGGAAGGAAAGGGAAAGGGAAGAAAAGGGAAAGGAAAGGGAAAGAGAAGGAAAGGGAAAGGGAAGAAAAGGGAAGGAAAGGGAAAGGGAAGGAAAGGGAAAGGGAAGAAAAGGGAAGGAAAGGGAAAGGGAAGGGAGGAATGTGGGAGTAAGCACAAGGAGAGGATGGAAAATGGGGGAAGGGTAAGGGGGAAGGGTAAGGGGGAAGGGTAAGGGGGAAGGGTAAGGGGAGACGGAAAAGGGGAGAAGGGAAAAGTGGAGGCTGTGCAAGGGGAGAAGAAAAAGTGGAGAGCAAAGAAGGAAAGTGGAGGCGAGGAAAAAGTGGAAGGAGGATAGGGAGAAGAGGGGAGGGGTGATGAGGGATGGGGATGGGGAAGGGGAAGGGGAAGGGGAGTAGGCAGAATAGCAATAGAGAGGAAAGAAAACGGGAAGAGGGGATGTGATGAACACAAGAAAAGAGGGACGAAAGTGATGTGGCGGAGGGGGAGGTGGGGAGGCGGAAGTGGAGGGGGATGTGGAGGTGGAGAAGAGGTGGAGGGGAGGGGGAGGTGGGAGTGGAGGAGAGGAGGAGGGGAGGTGAAAATGGAGGGGAGGTGGAGGGTTGAAGTGGAAGAGGGGAGGGGAGGTGGAAGTGGAGGAAGGGAGGGGAGGTGGAAGTGGAAGAGGGGAGGTGGTGGAAATGGAGTGGAGGAAATTGATGTGGAGAAAGGTGGAAGGAAAGGTGGAGGAGGGGAAAGGTGGAGGAGGGGAAAGGTGGAGGAGGGGAAAGGTGGAGAAGGGGAAAGGTGGACGAGGGGATAGGTGAAGGGAAAAGGTGGTGGGGGAGAGGTGGAGGAGGAAGAAGCTAAGAGGGTTGGGGAGGAGACACAGGAGAACAAGAGAAAGTGGGGGGGGTGAGGGAGAGAGAATGGAGAGGGAGAGATCATTATGAATCATCTCTCTCACCACCTTCCCCAACATTTCTTCATTTTCCATCACTCACTACCACTTGCCAACACTTCCTCCAGCATCTCCAACAATCATGTCTGATATAATTTCACCATCTTCGAAGCTTCATTCAACTCCGCTTCACTTCACCATCTCTTACACTCCACTTCACCTACATTCTCTCCTTCTCCAACAATATCACTATCAACAAAACTAATGCAGTATATATTCCAATATACGTCATATATCTAACATTCCTTTAATATATCCAATATTCCTCAAAAACTAACCCAAATCTCCAACACTTCATAAAAAATGTGCATCTCCAACACTCATCCCATCTCCAATACTCGCCACCATTTCCAAAAATCACTCCATCTCTTACATTCCTTCCACCATCACTGCTACTCTCATCTCAGCACATTCCATCTCCAACACTATCTCAACCATCTCCAACATTGTCACCAACACTATCTCTACCATCTCCAACACGGTATCTACTCTCACCATTTCCAAGATAGTTTCTACCCTCTCCAACATTGTTTCCACCTTCTCCAACATTGTCTCCACCCTCTCCAACACTCTCTCCCTCTCCAACACTGTCTCCACCCTCTCCAACACTATCCACCCTCTCCAACAGCGCCTCCACCCTCTTCAACAGCATTTCCACCCTCTTCAACAGCGTTTCCACCATCTCCAACACTATCTCGACCTTCTCCAACAGCGTCTCCATAATCTCCAACAGCGTCTCCATCTCCAACACTGCCTCCACCATATCCAACAGCGTCTCCACCCTCTCCAACACTGTCTCCACCCTCTCCAACAGCGTCTCCACCCTCTCCAACAGCGTCTCCACCATCTCCAACACTGTCTCCACCATCTCCAACAGCGTCTTCACCCTCTCCAACAGCGTCTCCATCTCCAGGACTGTCTCCACCCTCTCCAACACTGCCCCCCCTCTCCAACAGCCGCCTCCACCGTCTCCAACATCGTCTCCATCATCTCCAACAGCGTCTCCACCATCTCCATCCCGAGCGGGTGTGGGGGGGGGGGGTAGTTCAGGTCCAGCTTTGCGGGCGTTTTCCTAATTCGATCGTCATCAAGTCTTTTCCAATTGTCTGGAATGGCCTCAACGACGTGATTGGCTATAGACCCTCGCGTCTCCTCCAACATTTTCTCCACCAATTTTCTCCCTACTTCCTCTCCTCTCTCTCTCTCTATCTCCCAAAAGACATTTATTTTCTCCAGGAACCCCTCTATTTACTTGTGGATGTCCCCGCCTTTATGTCTCCTATAACATTTTCTCAATTTTGTTCTCTTTCTCCGACATTTTCTCTAATCTTTTCTCTCTCCTCCAACATTTTCTCCAACTTTTTCGTCTGACGATTTTGTTCAGCTTTGAGAGACCCATCAATGTTTTCGTTTTTTTTTTTTTTTAATTAAAATCAACCTTCGACTAACTTTAACCCCCTTCAGAGTCTTTATTCTGGCTAGCGCCTGACGATTTCGCTGTTTAAATAAAGCCATATATACCTTCGTGGGTTGATCAACCGCAGACTGATCCTGGGCAGTCATAGAGAGAGCTCAAGACCATAGTGTCCGACGGTCATAAGAATGAAGGAGACTGCAAGAGACCATAAGGCCTACACTATATAGTTTCATGTCCATTACTACCTGTCATCCCCCATCCATAAGTTGTCTAGCCTTATCTTAAAACAACCGATAGTTTCAGCGCTCAGTACATGATTACCAGTCTGTTCCATTTGTTGACCAACCTATAAGTAAACCAATTCTTGACTATTTCCTTCTTAAATCTAAATTTGTCCAATCTAAATTCGTTACTGCGAGTCCTGACCTGTTGTCTTAATATGATGACCTTGTTTGCGTCACCCTTGTTTAAGCCTTTGATCCACTTGCACACCTCTATTAAATCACCCCGCACCCTGCGTCTTTCCAAAAGTGTCATTCGTTGACATCCCTATTAGCAAACCAATTCTTGCCTATTTCCTTCTTAAATCTAAAATTGTTCAAACTGGAGCCCATGACACAGGGCAGTTGATCTCCATTGTTGGAGACACTCCAACACAGGTCTCAAAGACCACCCACGTCTCCTTCAGTCATCTTCATCACAAGACAAGACCTCGATATAACGAACCTTCGGAACCCGTTATAGCAACCACCTCGATGATTACGTCATCAAAACTTGACATGTCAGGTTAGGTCATTCATTAAACACTCGATACAAGGTCATTCATACACGACTACTGTATTATCAACCAAAGTATTTTATTTTACAGGATAATGTAATACAACCAGCATTGGGTTTTCTGATGAACAAATTTCTATTTCTTAACCAGAATAAAATCTAGTCAATGTGTAAATTTACCAACAGGAGTAGATCACCATACGATGAATTGCCAAATCTCTACTATTCACGAACTCCAACTATTAGGTTATTTCTCAAACTATTCCTTATACTATTCATTCCCAACCCTTCCCTCAGTCCCTACAAAAGGCACAGAAATTTTCCCCTTACTCCCCTCTCTCCCCCCCATGAGTCAGTGGTTTCCCCTCCTCCCATCTCCCCCTCACCCTATTCCCCCCATCCCCCATTTTCTGCCATTAATAGCCATTTTATTAACCTTTAGGCTTCCACTCCATCTGTGATTCCTCGTCTCTCTTCCTCTCTCTCTCCCTTTCTCCCCCCCTCCCTTTTCCCCTCCCTCCCTCTCTCCCTACCTCCCTCATTTTCTCCCCTCCCTTCCTCTCTCCCTCCCTCCCTCCCTTTCTCCCCCTCACCCCCTTTCTCCCCCTCCCTCCCTTTCTCCCCCTCCCTCCCTCTCTCCTCCCTCCCTTTCTCCCTCCCTCCCTCCCTTTCTCCCCCCTCCCTCCCTCTCCCCCTCCACTGGTCGTCCCTACCCCTCCTCCCCTTCCTTCCCATTTCTTCCCCTCGTATGCCCCTTCATTATCTTCTCTCCCCCTATTTTCCTTTCCTTTTCCTCCTTCCTTCCCTTTCCTTTCATCTGACCTCTCCCACACCCTCCCTCACTATTCCCAGCTCCCTCAGCTTGGTCACAAAGGAACACAAAGGAAGAACAAACAACAGCAGGCCTACTGACCCTAACGAGGCTGTTTGTGTTTACTATACTAAGCTACAGTTAAGAAAACAGGGCAACTGGGCGATAGAAGATGAACTAACACTACTGCCACTGCCTGTCCTTTTAACAACACTTCCCTCCCTTTAAAACTTGTTCTCTATTCCTTTCCTTCCCATTTCCCTTTCATCCCCTACGTTCTTACCTTCCTTTCCCTCCCTAACCTTCCCTAAATCATCCCCCCCTCCTCCTTACCTCTTTCCCCACCTCCCATGGGAGCAAAGGACACCCCTTCTTCCCTTCCATCTTCCATGCCCTCACCCATTCCCTCCTCATCCTTCCTCCATTTCTTACCTTCCATTCTCTTCTCCACCCATTCTCTCCGGTCACAGAGAGCCACTCCTCCACTCCATCACTCCTAACAATTCCCTCCATTTCCCTCCCTACAGACCTAAAGAAGTAACCCTCCCTCCCCCCTTCCTCTCTCACTAGAGACCTAAGCAGACCACAACTCAATGCCTCTTTTCTTCCCTCCCTCCCTCCCTCCCTCTACCCCCTACTTCCCTCTTCCTCTGTCCCTCCCACTCTCCTTCCCTCCCACTCTCCGTCCCTCCCACCCTCCTTCCCTCCCACCCTCCTTTCCTCCCACCCTCCGTCCCTCCCACCCTCCGTCCCTCCCACCCTCCTCCCTTCACACCCTCCGTCCCTCCCACTCTCCTTCCCTCCCACTTTCCTTCCCTCCCACCCACCTACCTACACTCCCTTCCTCCTCCCTTCTCTCTCGCTACAGATCCAAGAGGACCACCCCCTCACTCACTCACTCCTTCCTTCCTCCTCCCCCACCTTCCAGACTCCCTCCTTCCCTAACTCCCTCCCCTTAGGGGGGGAACCCCCCCCCACTACCAGCGCTAACCCAATTAGTCGTGGTTAACGGCCGTCGGCACTCGATCGTACTGTCGACTTCTTTTTCATCAACATTACCAAATCACCAAATGTGATTAGTCTTCCCTAACCCTGACCAATTGACTTCCCTCGTTTGCCCACCTCCCCTCTTCCCGTTTTCTTTCGATGGTGGCGTAATCGGTAGCGTGCTGGCCTCGCATTCGCTCAGTTGTGCGTTCGAATCCCGCACTCCTTGCCGACCCCACACCCCCAGCAGTGACTGTGACCTGACCCAACAGTCCAAGAAGCACATGGGGCCAGGAGTGGCGGCTTCGGCCGAAGCTACACAGCGTCTCCTGGCGTAGGGGTCCCATTCCTTCACTCGTCCTTCGAAAGGATATTTCATTCAGTAGAGGGGGAAACCCTCTTTCACAACCAAAGGGTCCACGTGATTTTTACTACACTCTAAACAGAGTGAGACAGAGGGGAAGTGGGAGGGAGAGGGGAAGTGGGAGGGAGAGGGAAAGTGGGAGGGAGAGGGAAAGTGGGAGGGAGAGGGAAAGTGGGAGGGAGAGGGGAAAGTGGGACGGAGAGGGAAAAGTGGGAGGGAGAGGGGAAAGTGGGAGAGGGAAAAGTGGGAGGGAGAGGGGAAGTGGGAGGGAGAGGGGATAGTGAGAGGGAGAGGGAAAAGTGGGAGGGATAGGGGAAAGTGGGAGGGAGAGGGGGAAGTGGGAGGGAGAAGGGAAGTGGGAGGGAGGGAGAGGGGAAGTGAGACGGAGAGGGGAAATGTGAAGGAGAGGGGAAATGGGAAGGAAGAGGGGAAATGGGAGGGAGAGGGGAAATGGGAGGGAGAGGGGAAAGTGGGAGAGAGAGGGGAAGTGGGAGAGAGAGGGGAAGTGGGAGAGAGAGGGGAAAGTAGGAGGGAGAGGGGAAAGCGGGAGGGAGAGAGGAAGTGGGAGGGAAAGGGGAAAGTAGGAGAGGGGAAAGTGGGAGGGAGAGTGGGAAAGTGAGAGGGAGAGGGGAAAGTGGGAGGGCGAGGGGAAGTGGGAGGGAGAGGGGAAGTGGGAGAGGGGAAGTGGGAGGAGAGGGGAAGTGAGAGGGAGACGGGAAATGGGAGGGAGAGGGGAAATGGGAGGGAGGAGAGGAGGGGAAGTGGGAGGGAGAGGGGAAGTGGGAGGGAGAGGGGAAGTGGGAGGGAGAGGGGAAGTGGGAGGGAGAGGGGAAGTGGGAGGGAGAGGGGAAGTGGGAGGGAGAGGGGAAGTGGGAGGGAGAGGGGAAGTGGGAGGGAGAGGGGAGGTGGGAGGGAGAGGGGAGGTGGGAGGGAGAGGGGAGGTGGGAGGGAGAGGGGAAGTGGGAGAGGGAAAGAGGGAGGGAGACGGGGAGTGGGAGGGAGAGGGGAAGTGGGAAGGAAAGGGGAAATGGGAGGGAGAGGGGAAATGGGAGGGAGAGGGGAAGTGGGGAGAGAGAAAGTGAGAGGGAGAGGGAAAGTGGGAGGGAGAGGGGAAGTGAGAGGGAGAGGGGAAGAGGGAGGGAGAGGGGAAATGAGAGGGAGAGGGGAAGTGAGAGGGAGAGGGGAAGTGGGAGGGAGAGGGAAAGTGGAAGTGGTGGTGATGTACGTGATACAGGAGGGGGGAAAAGTGGAGGAGGAAGAAGAGGAGGAAGAGGAGAGAGGAGGAAGAGGAGAAAGAGGACGAGGAGGAAAAGGGAGGAGGAGGAATAGGGAGGAAAAGGGAGGAGGAGGAATAGGGAGGAAAAGGGAGGAGGATGAATAGGGAGGAAAAGGGTGGAGAAATAGGGAGGAAGAAGGAGGAGGAATAGGGAGGAGGAATAAGAGGAAGAGGAGGAGCAGGAAGAGGAGGAAGATGAGAAATATGAGGAGGGGAAGAGGAAGAGGGAAGAGGAGGAAGAGGAGGAGGAAGAGGGAAGAGTAGGAGGAAGAGGAGGGAAGAGGGAAGAGGAGGAAGAGGATGATGAGGAGGAGGAAGAGGAGGAGGAAGAGGGAGGAGGAAGAGTGAGGAGGAAGAGGAAGGAGGTGGAAGGAGGAGGAAGATGAAGGAGGAGGACGAAGGAGGAAGGAGGATGAGGAGGAGGGAGGAAGAGGAGGAAGGAGGAATACAAAGGAGAAAGGAGGAAGGAGGAGAAAGGAGGAAGAGAGGAGAAAGAGGAGAATAGAAGAGGGAGGAAGAAGAAGAGGGACGAGGAGGAAGAGAGAGGAGGAGGAAGAGGGAGGAGGAGGAAGAGAGAGGAGGAAGAGAGAGGAAGAAGAGAGAAGAGGGAGAGGGAGGATGAGAAAGAGGGAGGAGGAGGAAAAGGGAGGAGGAATAAGAGGGAGGGAAGAGGAAGAGGGAGGAGGAGGAAGAGGGAGGAGAAAGAGGGAGGAGAAAGAGGGAGGAGAAAGAGGGAGGAGGAAGAGGGAGGAGGAAGAGGAAGGAGGAGGAAGAGGGAGGGAGGAAGAGGAAGAGGAAGGAGGAGGAAGAGGAAGGAGGAGGAAGAAGGAGGAAGAGGAAGGAGACGGAGGAAGAGGAGGAAGGAGGAAGAGGAGGAAGGAGGAGGAAGAGAGGGGAGGAAGAGGAGAAAAGAAGAGGGAGGAAGAGGAGAAAAGAAGAGGGAGGAAGAAGAAAGAGGGAGGAAGAAGAAAGAGGGAGGAGGAGGAAGAGAGGAGGAAGAGAGAGGGGGAGGAGGAAAAGAGAGGAGGAAGAGAGAAGAGGAAGAGGAAGGAGAACGAGGGAGGAGGAAGAGGGAGGAGGAAGAGAGGAGGAAGAGAGGAGGAAGAGAGGAGGAAGAGAGGAGGAAGAGAGGAGGAAGAGAGATGAGGAAGATGAAGAGGACGAGGAAGATGAAGAAGACGAGGAAGAGGAGGACGAGGAAAAGGAAGTTCCCTGCAAGAGAACAGTGTCCAATAGAAAACGTGAGAGAGAGAGAGGAGTGAGGATGAATGGAGGAAATAGATGGGGGGAAGGGGGGAAGAGAAGGAAGGGGGAAGGGAAGGGGGGGGCGAGGGTTTGAGAAATAGGGGGCGCGACCAATGGTCCTTATTATTATTAATATTTGGGGGGAGGGGGAGGGGGGAAAGGGGGAGGTGGAAAAATGACGAGGCACGCCTAATCAGACTGATCAAATCAGGGATCAGTTATGGTTTGTGGATTGGGGATGGGGAGAGGGAACTGGGGAGGTTATGGGGTGATGGGGGAGAGAGAGGGGAAGTGGGAGGGAGAGGGGAAGTGGCAGAGAGAGGGGAAGTGGGAGGGAGAGGGGAAGTGGGAGGGAGAGGGGAAGTGGGAGGGAGAGGGGAAGTGGGAGGGAGAGGGGAAGTGGGAGGGAGAGGGAAGTGGCGAGGGGAAGGGAAAGTGGCGAGGGATGAGGGGAAAGTGTGTAGGGAGATGAGGAGAGCGGAAGTGGGAGGGAGAGCGGGAAGGTGGGAGGGAGAGAGGGAATGGGGGAGGGAGAGGGGAATTGTTGGGAGAGAGAGGGGGAAGTGGGAGTGGGAGGGGGAAGGAAGTGGGGAGGGAAGGGGAAGTGTGGAGGGAGGAGGGGAAAGTGGGAAGGAGAGGGGAAAGTGGGAGGGAGAGGAGGAAGTGGGAGGGAGAGGGGTAGTGGGACGGAGGATGGGAGAAGTGGGATGGGAGAGGGAATGTGGGTAGGGAGAGGGGAAGTGGGCGATAGGAGAGGGGAAAGTGGTGGCGAGGGAGAGGGGGAACGTGGGCGTTGAGAAGGGAGAAGTGTGGCGCGAAGTAGGGTAAAGTGGGCGAGAGAGGGGAAGTGGGCGAGAGAGGGGAAGTGGGCGAGAGAGGGGAAGTGGGAGGGAGAGGGGAAGTGGGAGGGAGAGGGGAGAGGAAGTGGGAGGGAGAGGAGGGAGGAAGTGGGAGGGAGAGGAGGGAGGAAGTGGGAGGGAGAGGAGGGAGGAAGTGGGAGGGAGAGGGGAAGTGGGAGGGAGAGGGGAAGTGGGAGGGAGAGGTGAAGGTAGGAGAGGGGAAGTGGGAGGGAGAGGTGAAGGTAGGAGAGGGGAAGTGGGAGGGAGAGGTGAAGGTAGGAGAGGGGAAGTGGGAGGGAGAGGTGAAGGTAGGAGAGGGGAAGTGGGAGGGAGAGGTGAAGGTAGGAGAGGGGAAGTGGGAGGCAGAGGAGAATGAGGGGAAAAGCATGGAGGCTGCTTCGGTCATGTTATTATTCATTCATTTATTCATTTACTTGTGTTTAATCTTTATACTCTTGGTACATATCCATCTATTCATACCAGCGTTTCTCAAGCTAGTCCTTTTTCTAATTATTTAGTGATAAAAGAAATATACAAATCATCGCCACATTCTGGGAGAAGCAACTAGAAGGGGAACATTGCTATATATATATATGGTATATAAAATATATATATATATATATATATATATATATATATATATATATACCTTATATCATATATACATACATATATATAGAATATATTATATAATTTTATATATATATTACCATACAAACATATATCATATATATATATATATATACACACTTATCATAATATATACATACTATATATCATAATACTATATATATATAGTATATATATTATATATAAAACACATACATATTATATATATACATATATATATATATATATAGTATATAATATATAATACTATTTCAATTAAGACACATTGTGTAACAAGAATTTAAATAAAAGCTGAGCCATGGCAGGATAAAGTGCAACACGTTTCCCCGTCCTGCGGACCCCTTGTGCACGAGGTTTCTGCGGATCCCCTGGTCGAGCAACGCCGATTTAGGTCACAACAAATGTGGCCCTCATTCTATTGTAAACACAGCCTCTTAACCTCTAGGGCTGGGAAGGGAGAGGGGGAGGGGGAGAGAGGGGGAGGGGAGGAGAGGGGTAGGGGAAGAGAGGGGGAGGGGAAGAGAGTGGGAGGGGAAGAGAGTGGGAGGGGAAGAGAGGGGGAGGGGGAGAGAGGGGGAGGGGGAGAGAGGGGGAGAGGGAGAGAAAGGGGGGAGGTGAGAAGGGGAGGGGGTGAGAGGGGGAGGGGAGAGAAAGGGAGGGGAGAGGGGGAGGTGAACAGAGGAGGGGAGAGTGGGGGAGAGGGAGGGAGGAAATGAGGGGGAGGAAGTGAGGGAGAGGAAGGGAGGGAGGGGGATAGAGGGGGAGGAGTGAGAAGGGGGATAGGGGGAGATGGGGAGAAGGGGAGAGGGAGGGAGGGGAGAGTGGGGGAGAGGGAGGGAGGGGAGAGTGGGGGAGAGGGAGGGAGGGGAGAGTGGGGGAGAGGGAGGGAGGGGAGAGTGGGGGAGAGGGAGGGAGGAAGGGAGAGAAAGGGAGATAGAGGGGGAGGAGGAGAGAGAGGGAGGGAGAGAGAAGGAAAAACAAAGCAATTATCTCCACAGACAGGTCACCAATCGTTCTGACTTTGTACAGTCGAAATGATTATGTACCAAGGTTCCTATTGTCTTTCGAAAAATCTCGTAACTACGATAACCACCGTTCGATCCCCAACGGGTGTGTTATTTCCCTCTTCCTATCAGATCTTTTAACTCGTTTGAACAGTGTAGGATCAAAATTACATCCTCTTGAGGGACGAAAAAAAATCTCAGATTGCAACAAACTATTGTGAAGCACAAAAGGAAAGATCGAAGGAATCGAGCGAAGAGGGGAAAGGAAAGGGGATTGGGGAGAATTGGGGAGGACAGGACAGAAGAGGGGAAAAATGAATTGTGGAAGAGAGGAAAGGGGTAGGAAGAGAGGAGAGGAGGAAGGGAGAAGAGTAAGAAAAGGGGGAGAGGGAAGACGAGGAGAAAAAGAGGAAAGATGAGGGAAGACGGGGAAGACGGAGAAAGAGGGAAGACGGGACAGAACGAGGGAAAGAGGGGAACGAAGGGAGAGAGGGGAAGGAAGAGAAAGAGGGGAAGGAGAAAGAGGGGAACGAAGGGAAAGAGGGGAACGAAGGGAGAGAGGGGAAGGATGAGAAAGAGGGAAGGATGAGAAAGAGGGGAAAGAAGGGAAGGAGAACGAAGGGAAAGAAGGGAACGAAGGGAAAGAGGGGAACGAAGGGAAAGAGGGGAACGAAGGGAGAGAGGGGAACGAAGGGAAAGAGGGGAACGAAGGGAAAGAGGGGAACGAAGGGAAAGAGGGGAACGAAGGGAAAGAGGGGAACGAAGGGAAAGAGGGGAACGAAGGGAAAGAGGGGAACGAAGGGAAAGAGGGGAACGAAGGGAAAGAGGGGAACGAAGGGAAAGAGGGGAACGAAGGGAGAGAGCGGGACGAAGGGAAAGAGGGGAACGAAGGGAAAGAGGGGAACGAAGGGAAAGAGGGGAACGAAGGGAAAGAGGGGAACGAAGGGAAAGAGGGGAACGAAGGGAAAGAGGGGAACGAAGGGAGAGAGGGGAACGAAGGGAGAGAGGGGAACGAAGGGAAAGAGGGGAACGAAGGGAAAGAGGGGAACGAAGGGAAAGAGGGGAACGAAGGGAAAGAGGGGAACGAAGGGAAAGAGGGGAACGAAGGGAAAGAGGGGAACGAAGGGAAAGAGGGGAACGAAGGGAAAGAGGGGAACGAAGGGAAAGAGGGGAACGAAGGGAAAGCGGGGGACGGAGGGAAAGAGGGGAACGAAGGGGAATAGAGGGGAAATAAGGGGAAAGAGGGGAAAGAGGGAATGAAGAAAGAGGGGAACGAAGGGAAAGAGGGGAACGAAGGGAAAGAGGGGAACGAAGGGAAAGAGGGGAACGAAGGGAAAGAGGGGAACGAAGGGAAAGAGGGAGAAGAGGGGAAGACGGGGAAAGAGGGAAGACGGGACAGAACGAGGGAAAGAGGGGAACGAAGGGAAAGAGGAGAACGAAGGGAACGAGGAGAACGAAGGGAAAGAGGGGATTGAAGGGAAAGAGGGAGAAGAGGGAAAGACGGGGAAAGAGGGAAGACGGGACAGAACGAGGGAAAGAGGGGAACGAAGGGAAGAACGATCGAGACAGAACGAGATAAAACGAGGGATCGAGAGAGAGAGAACGAGATGTCGACTGAGAGATGGAAAGAGAAAACGAGAGAGCACGAGAGAGAAAACGACGTGCGGTTTGGGGCCTTAAAGAGCCGTCGCCGGTTGTGTTATTCTTTACACGTCGATGGACAAACAAGCGTGGGACTCTGTCGCCGGCACCCGGCGCCAGAAGGGGGGGGGGGAATCAATGGTTCATCAACAACACATGACCGGCGCCGGGGACAATACATTACCGGCAGATCAACAGCGCATCAATGGGACATTTAATTTCCTATTGCCATTATTATTCATACCATTAACTATTCATTACCTATTTAATCACCCGTTTTATCTACTTCTTAATTCGACCATGTAATTGATGTTAACTGACATGAATTTATCGTGTACATAACTATGTAGGAAATGTCTCTCGATGTATTGTCTAGGTTAATTCATTTCTTATATTGGATACATTATTCCATTCAGCTGGAATGACATTTTTAGCGTCTCCATATGTATGGGCGACTGCCCAATGAAAATCAAAATAATAATAAACAAATTAACGAATAAATAGATGAAAAACGAACAAAATAAAAGAACAAGTAGATAAAGAATAAAGTGTAGACAGAAAACAAAAATACAAAAAATACAGCATAGACTGGAAATAGGCATAACAAAAAATATACTAATTCGAAATCTATATGTATTAGTACTGCTTTAGCCAGAATAACAACTCAAGAGGAGGTCACAGCTCTAACGACCATGTCACTCATACAAGTGAGACACTTTTATAATCTTTGAAAATTAATATCCGTATGAACAAGTTGCTTAAAGACGGCAAATGAAACATGGACTGGGAATGAAACGTTTACTTCTGACGTTTCGTCTACGTTGAAAAAGTCAGTAGACGAAACGTCAGCAATAAACGCTTCACTCACAGTCCATGCTTCCTTTGCCGTATTTAAAAGCAACTTTATAATCTTTGTTTCTTGCTGGCGCCAGACGATTCCAGCTACTTCCAGTGTGTTCCAGGAAACTTGCCTGGCGCCCGACGATTCCAGCCACTTTCAGTGTGTTCCAAGGAACTTGGCTGGCGCCAGACGATTCCAGCCACTTTCAGTGTGTTCCAAGGAACTTGGCTGGCGCCAGACGATTCCAGCCACTTTCAGTGTGTTCCAAGGAACTTGGCTGGCGCCAGACGATTCCAGCCACATCCAATGTGTTCCAGGGAACTTAGCTGGCGCCAGACGATTCCAGCCACTTTTAGCGCGTTCCAGGAAAATTGGATGGCACCAGACGATTCCAGCCACTTTCAGTGTGTTCCAGGAAACTTGGCTAGCGCCAGACGATTCCAGCCACTTTCAGTGTGTTCCAAGGAACTTGGCTGGCGCCAGACGATTCCAGCCATATTCAATGTGTTCCAGGGATCTTAGCTGGCGCCAGACGATTCCAGCCACTCTCAGCGTGTTCCAGGACACTTGGCTCCACACGATTCCAGACACTTTCAGTGTGTTCCAGGAAACTTGGCTGGCGCCAGACGATTCCAGCCACTTTCAGTGTGTTCCAGGAAACTTGGTTGGAGCCAGACGATTCCAGCCACTTTCAGTGTGTTCCAAGGAACTTGGCTGGCGTCAACCACAGACATGAAACCGACAAACAAAAGTTAACTGTACATTAACACTCACCTCCAACCAATCCATCAAAGTAGAGGGGGCGGGGAAGAGAGAAGGTGGAGCGGGGGTAGAGGGAGGGGAAGGTGGAAGTGGAGAGCGAAAGGGAGGTTGAGAGGGAAGCCGAGGGGGGGATAGGGGGATGGGGTGTCTGGATAGGGGGAGGGGTGTCAGGATAGGGGGAGGGGGTCAGGATAGGGGGAGGGGGTCAGGATAGGGGGAGGGGGTCAGGATAGGGGTCGGTGAGGGGTCAGGATAGGGGGGCTGGGGGTCAGGATAGGAGGGTGGGGGTCAGGATAGGGGGGTCAGGATAGGGGGGATGGGGTCAGGATAGGGGGGATGGGGTCAGGATAGGGGGGTAGGGTGAGTGTGGGGGGGTTAGCGAAGCTTTAGGACATAAATTCGTTTTCAGCAACCTGTGAGCGGGACGAGACGTCAATAACATCAATGATGTAGAGGATTCGTGAGTCCTCGGGTTCGAAGCAGGTTCGAACTATCGGCGATCAATGAACGAACACAAACTCGGGAGGTGGGGTTGTGTTGGAACATGTGTACGTTTCAACAAGTGTGTGTATTTACACACACACACACAACCATACACACACAGACATACATAAACACACACACGCACACACACACACACAATAGACATACGCACAGACATACAAACACACGCACACACATACATGGACACGTGTACAGATGCACAAGTACAGAGGGAGGGGGGGAAGAGAAGAGATGGATGGAGTGGATGAGAGGAGAAGGAGAAGGAGCGAAGGAGCGAGGAGAAGCGAAGGGGGGGAAGGGAGAGGAAGAGAAGGAGAGGGGGAGAGGGGAAGGGGGAGGAGAGGAGGGGAGAGGGATGGGATAGCGGAGGAGAGGCGAGGATAGGGGGAGGAGAGGGGGAAGAGGACGGGTGTCAGGATGAGAGGGGACAGAAGGAGAGGGCGAGAGGAGCGGAGAGGGAGGGGAGGGGGGGGAGAGAGGGGGCAGAGGGGAGAGATTGGGGGGGAGAGGGAGGAGAGATCGAGAGGAAGGGGGGAGGGGGGGGGGGGGGAGCAGTGAGATAGGGCGATTGTGGAGGGAGGAAGGGGGTGAGGGCGGGAGGGGAGAATGGAGGGAGGGGGGAAGGGGGGAGGGGAGGGGAAGAGGGGGGGGAGAGGGAGCGAAGGAGAGCGGGAGAGGCGAGAGGGGGGGGATGTCCGGGGGGGGAAGAGAGGAGTGGAGGCGAGGGGAGAGGGAGGAGAGAGGGGAGAGGGAGGAGGGGGAAGGGAGAGAGAGGGAGAGGAGAGAGAGAGGAGGGGGGGGGAGGTGAGGAAGGGAGGGGGAGGTGGGAGGAAGAGAAGAGGAGGGAAAAGGTTGAGGCGAAGGGGGGAGGGGAGGGAGAAGGGAGAGGAGTGGAGGGGAATGGAGGGAAGGGAAGGGGAGGGGAGGGGATTTGAGTGGAGGCGAGGGGATGGGAGGCGAGGGAAGAGGAGTGGAGGCGAGGGGATGGGAGGCGAGGGAAGAGGAGTGGAGGCGAGGGAAGAGGAGTGGAGGTGAGGGAAGAGGAGTGGAGGCGAGGGAAGAGGAGTGGAGGCGAGGGAAGAGAAGTGGAGGTGAGGGGAGGGGAGTGGGTGAGTGGAGGGGGGGTGAGGGAGTGGAGGAGTGGAGGCGAGGGAGTGGAGGCGAGGAGTGGAGGGAGGGGAGTGGAGGCGAGGGAAGAGGGAGTGGAGGGTGAAGGAGGAGGGGAGGAGGGGAAGTGGTGGGAGTGGAGGCGAGGGGAGGGGAGTGGAGGCGAGGGGAGGGGAGTGGAGGCGAGGGGAGGGGAGTGGAGGCGAGGGGAGGGGAGTGGAGGCGAGGGGAGGGGAGTGGAGGGGAGTGGAGGGGAGTGGAGGCGAGGGGAGGGGAGTGGAGGCGAGGGGAGGGGAGTGGAGGGGAGGGGAGTGGAGGGGAGGGGGAGGGGGAGAAGTGGAGGGAGGGGGAGTGGAGGCGAGGGGAGGGGAGTGGAGGCGAGGGGAGGGGAGTGGAGGCGAGGGGAGGCGAGGGGAGTGGAGGGGAGGCGAGGGGAGTGGAGGGGAGTGGAGGGGAGTGGAGGCGAGGGGAGGGGAGTGGAGGCGAGGGGAGGGGAGTGGAGGCGAGGGGAGTTGAGTGAAGTGAAATGGGTCGCTTTTGCGGGAGATTATCTATGTGTCATGCACTCTTGCACACTTCCCTCGACGACAGGGCTCGTTGGCGGTGGTGGTAGTGGTGGGGGTGGGGCTGTAAAAAGGGGAGAGCCCCCCTCCCCTCCCTTGAGTCGCGCTAACGTATGGTAATGCCTAGGCAGCTTTATTCATTAATTCTTTAGCTATTAGGCCAAAGTTATACACATCGTGTAGGGTTACTGGTCTGGCTAGACGGTCCATTTATGGCCCATATGTACTTTAACCCACATGCCCCGATATAATCATTCCTTTATTTATTTTTTATTCAAATTCAAAGGCTTAGGATCATTCAAACGTAGTATTTTTATAACCACACTATAATCCCGGCCGAAGAATTCTAGACCTTTCCACTATAGTGCCACACTTTATACATTTGATTCTGGCTCCTCCCTGGCAATTTCTCAAAACAAAGGTGAATTTTTTGGAGGTTTTGTTTCATTTTTGCCCCCAAGGATAGAAGCGCTGGTGAGATATGGGCGACGATATACAAGATCTCGACTATCACGGTCAATTGAAGGGTCATTCATACGGTCAAACCCGGTTTGTCAAACAAGTGTTTGAAGTGAAGTTTGACCGTGTGAATGGGGGTATTTGGTTGTCGAACATGTTTGACAAACGAGTTTGACAAACAAATAACCCCATTCACACGGTAAAACACCACATTAAACACTTGTTTGACAAACTGGGTCGGACAAACCATTTGACCATGCCGCGAGGGGATTTTGGCCCCTGTTCACACTAGCGTTTTGAACCGCGACGGTTCAATTACGATGTAAGTCAATGGAGGCGTCCACACACAACTGCGCATTTTTCTCCTCGACTATGCCGTATCGCCACGGTTCAAACCGCTAGTGTGAACAGGTCAGACCTTTTGATGAATAAAACAGTCTTGAAGAAAAATATACGAGGCGAGTGTGCCGAGTGGCGGGTCGTTTTCCATCGTCCTCTGTGCGCCCACGTTCGATTCCCTTCCCGCCCCGGAACTCGGGACGCCATCTTGTCGTTTGTCAAGTGTTGTCTGCCCGGTCCAGTTGAGGCCTGGTGTACGCCCTCGGTACTTCCGCTAGTACCTCTCTAAGTATATATTCTTAAAGGAATGCAATGGAGCTGAAATCCATGCATTCCTTCAAGCTATGAAAAACCTATATACCCCGCAACCAGAGTTATTGAACAGGCCGTCAACATCTGTGACGACGACGACGATCCGGATAACCTTAAATTACAGGTACCGATTTACTAAATACAGGTTAGGTTAGGCTAGGTTAGGTTAGGTTAGGTTAGGTTACGTTACGTTAGACGAATTTATCATCCATTCATTTCTTCGACGTCGGCATCTATGATAACAAACATGGCGTACCATTCGTCCGGCGCGACTTCGTTACTTACGAAATCTGTTATAGCAATTTTTTCGCCAAGAAAATTGCATATTACGTTGATACATTACAATTTACAAAATTGATAATTAATTTTCTGACGCTATATCGCGTTCATATACACAACTGAACATTTACCGAAATGAACATACAGAGAAGTGGTATAGACTGGACAATATCATGAGTGGGGGGGACAGCATAACGGAGGGAGGTTTTGCATGGATGATGCTGTGATGCATGGGAGTGGGGGGAGGTGAGGAAGTGTATGGAAAAATAATTTGACGCAGCCAAAAGGGATTTCTCCCAGTCTTCTCTTTTTCTGCATGAGGGGACGGAGAGGGGGGTCGCAGATTTAATGAAGCGGCTTTGCTGTGGATGTGCTATGTCTTGCTACATTGCCTCTGACCCAGGGCAGTAGGGCAGTGGGCGAGATGCAGGGATGACCCGTCATCCAGGAGGAGCTAAGATAAGAGGGAGGGAGGAGGGTGAATGGGAGTGGAGTATGTGGGGATGGAATGGGTGGGAGTGGATTTTATGCCTTTGTTTTTTGGCTACCACCCTTGTAAGGGGGGAGAGCCGTTGGTATATGTATGTATGCATAGTTTTTTGTCTTCCCAAATGGATAAAATATTTCTGGAAGGCCTTGGCATATGAATATATATATGCTAATAAGAACACAGGTACGTATGTTCACTTATGCAAAGTAGACCACTTGGAAAAAGGTAACTAACGAAGCAGAGCGCTTTCGTATATTACATCTTCAGTGCAAAAAGTACATAGTAATAGAAATGCATAGATTATACATACATGAAAAAGGAACAAGGACAGTTGCAAATATTTATATATATATATAATTTTTTCTCTTACCAGAGTTTCCATGTGTAATTTTCAGATACAAATTCTCAACATTTGCCTGTCCGTGTCCTTGAGACTTCTCTCTATGTTATCTTAATTCTAGTTTTCTATTTTCAACTTAATAAGCATTAATTAGATTAAATATATATATTTGTTTAGAGTTTCACTTAACTTATTCACTTTAATAACAAAAAAATCGCTGTCGTTCTTGTCGACGTGACAAATCACTCAAAAGACAGACAACAAAGATGGCGTCTGGCGAGTCACATTCGAAACATCATCGAATCTACAATGATTCGAAGCACCGTGTGAAACTTATTTTCTACAAACTCAACATGATGGGATTTATTAATTTCTTTAATACAAATCATTAGAATTATTTGTTTAATTGCAAAAATACATGTGATTTGATTACATAGTTAAATTTCAGCGAAAAATTATCCTTTGTTCGAATCTGGAAACACGATGACCTACAATTTTTCTTACAACTTTTTTGCTAATATCCAAACACAAAAAAACATACATAAATAATTCTTCCCAATATTTACTCATTCCACAATACAAAAAAAAATTGCTGATGGAAATTAAAAAGAATTTAAATTTGCTCGTCGATGTAACGGAAATCGGACGACGCGACAAATTATAACGACTTCAAACGGCCAAAGAATTTCACGCGCTCAGCCCAAGAGGGGCGTCGACTGCAAATGATTTATTTGGATCGCGAATATGCATACATTGATCGATTAATCATATACAGAATGTTCGTATATATGCATGTGTACTGCATATGTATGTTTATAAAAAAACACATCACAACTACGGTAAAGTATATAAGAGAGACGGTACAAAAATTTGCAGTACATACATATAAGCTTTCATGTATATATGTATGTGTGTATGTATGTACAGTATGTATGTATGTATGTATGTATGTACATATGTATATTTATGTATACATGTATGTATGTACACTGTATATATGCATGCAAGTATGCGCAAGCACGCGCGCGCGTGTATGTGTATGCATGTTTATATATGTATGTACTTATGTATGTGTACATGCTAGTATGTATGTATGTATTGTATATGCGCATGTATTTTTGAATGCATGTAAGGATGCATGATAGCGCGCGTCATGTATGACGCATCATGTATATACTGTACATGTACATATATATGTATATATACATATATTGAAGTATATATGCATGTAATCCCTTCAGCAGTGATATGTTATATATTATACATTGGGTGGCGTTAGACGATTTCATTAGGGGGTTACTGTGCTAAAGATAATCGTAATTTTTTTTTGACAGGCGATACAATTCAGCTTAAGAAGATCTCTCGGAGCATGATGAATTAAGAATGACTTTTTTTTTTCTTTTTTTTTTCTTTCTTTTTTTTCCGTAGAGCCTTGGTTTCGTCTTCATCCCAATTTGGATCCGAGCGCTTCCTCGTGTGTCTGTGTCTGTATGTGCGTGCGTGTGTGTGTGTGCGTGTGTGTGTGTGTGTGTGTGTGTGTGTGTGTGTGTGTGTGTGTGTGTGTGTGTGTGTGTGTGTGTGTGTGTGTGTGTGTGTGTGTGTGTGTGTGTGTGTGTGTGTGTGTGTGTGTGTGTGTGTGTGTATGTGTGTGCGCACGTCTATCTAATTTGATTTACCCAGCTATAATACAAGGGCTATGAGCTGTGCTCATGGGGTTTCCGCCTCAGTGTTTCTGTCAATCACACTTGACTTTAAATTCGTTTATGTTTTCTGACTCTACTATTTCTTCTTCCATGATGTTCCATATATATATATATATATATATATATATATATATATATATATATATATATATATATCTATATATATATTTCAAACTCCTTATCTTTATTAAATGTTTCTTTATTTCCTCCTTGTTCTTTTGTCCCACACTAGGAAGTATTCTTTGTTGATTATGTCAACACCTATCATAGTTCTAAAGAGAGAAAGAGAGAGAGAGAGAGAGAGAGAGAGAGAGAGAGAGAGAGAGAGAGAGAGAGAGAGAGAGAGAGAGAGAGGGATAGAATCTACTTCAGTTCTAAGGCATTTTGAATGCATAAATTGAGACTAGCTATCACTCGTTCAGTATTAAAGTGTTGTCATGACATTGAATAAAATCACCTGACGACAGGACAACCACAATGAAATAAAAAGTGACATCCAGTGGGAAATGCAGAGATGAATCCAAATACTGAGCGTTGAAACGATTGGTTGTTTTTAGAGAAAATTCGACTCCTTTATGGATAGGAACGAAATCGGGTAACGGACATGGAACTACCTAGTTTAAGCCTTATGGTCCCTTACAGTCTTCTCCATTCTTATGTTCTTATGATAATAAGACAATTAGTAACATGTAGAGAAGGAGTCAAATATTTCCTCTACCTACTCTCTCCATTCTTCCTCTTCCTCTTTCCTGCTACTCCTAACTCCTCTTCTTTCCCCTCTCCTCTTTTTTTCTCTCTCTCTTTCCTATTCATCCCTTTTTCTTTATCTCCTTCCTCCTCCTTCTTCCCTTTCTTAATTACTTTACGAACATGCGCTTCTATTACCTCTCTTCCTCCATTCCATCACTTCTTCCTCTTCCTCCTCCTCCAGTCTTCTTCATTGCTCTACGAACATCCACCTCTGTCACCTCTCGTCTTCCTCTGTCTCTACCAACTCCTCCTCTTCCTCCTCCTCCTCCTCGTCTTCCTCTATCTCTACCAATTCCTCCTCTTGCTTTTCCTCCTCCTCCTCCTCGTTTTCCTCTACTTTAACCAACTCCTCCTCTTGCTTTTCCTCTTCCTCCTCCTCGTCCTCCTCTACTTTAACCAACTCCTCCTCTTGCTCCTCCTCCTCCTCTTCCTCGTCTTCTTTCCCAGTGACGTCAGCACAGCGGGATTCCGGGGAGACGTTTGCTGGACAGCATCTCATAGTCACGGGCGTTGTTGCCACTAAGCGAGTGAGTGAGGAAACGCGGACGAAGATATCTCTCATTGATTTCGTTCTTCTCCCCTCACTCTCCTCCTCTCCTCTCCTCTCCCCTCCTCCCCGTCCCTCCCACCTCCTTTCCCACCATCTCATCCTCCATCTTCACTCCTTCCTTCTCTCCCATTTCCCTCCCATTGTTCCTTCTCCCATTTACTATCTCTGGCTCCCTTTCCCATTTCTAATTTTTTCTCCTCTCTTCCGTTCCTTTCCTCTCTTCATTACCTCTTCCTTCGTATTTCTTATTTCTTCGCCATTTTCTCTTTTCTCTCTTTTATTGAGCCTCTGTGTACGAGCATAATTTCCCCTCTCTACCTCTCCCCTCCCTTCCTCCTCCGCTTCCCCTCTCCACCCGCAAGTCATTTTCCCCTCTCCATTACCCGTTCCATTTCCCCTCTCTCTCCATCTATTACCCATCATCATTACCAATGCTCCATCTAACCCGATATCCACCATGTGACGCTGACCCCCCCCTCTCACTCTCTCTCTCTCTCTCTACTCCCATAAGCCCACCACCTTCCTAACTTCCTCCTCTTCTTCCTTCTGATCTTTTTTATTCTCTTCCTTCTCATTCTTCTTCTCTTTTTCTTACCTAATCCTTCTTGCTCTCTCTCCCTTTCTCTTTTTCTCATTCTTCTCTTCTTCTCTCTTCCTCACGCTTCATACTTTTCCTTCCCCCTCCTCTTCCTCCTCTTCCCTCTTCTCTGATCTCCTTTTCCATATTCTTCTCTTTTCCTCTTCCTTCCTTGCACTCCTTATTCTTCTCCCCCTCCTCTCCTTCCTCCTCCTCTTCCTACTCCCCTTCTCTCTTTACTATCCCTTTCTCTTCTAGCTCTTTTCCTCCATACTCTTCCTTTTCCTTCCCTTCTCTCTCTCTCTCTCTCTCTCTCTCTCTCTCTCTCTCTCTCTCTCTTCCTCCTCTTTCCCCTCCTCGCCCTCTGCCTTCCTTTCCCTCTATAGTTTCCTTCTCCACTGCTCTTTAGTTGACACCTCCATTAATCATTCAATCTTCTCTTTTTGTCCCACTTCCTCTTTTGTGCCTCTTTATCTCTCTCTTTTCTCCGTCTACTCCTGGGTTCCATGTACTTGTTCCATTGCTTTCTCCTCTCTTCCTCCTCCTCCCCCTCTTCATTTCCCTCCTCCTCTTCCTCTTCCTTTCCCTCTCCTTCCTCTTTTTTTCTCCATCCTCTCTTCTCTTGTGTTTCTCTTTTTTCTTCTTCTCTTTTCCTCTCTCCTCTCTCTCTCTCCCATCCATCTTCTCCCCTTTCCGCCTTCTCTTCCTCTTCCTTTACCCTTCTCCTCTTCCTCTTCCTTTCCCCTCCTCCCCTTCCTACCGCTTTTATCCTCTCCTTCCTCTTTCTTTCTCCATCCTCTCTTCTCTTGTGTTTCTCTTTTTTCTTCTTCTCTTTTCCTTTCTCTCCTCTCTCTCTCTCCCATCCTTCTTCCGCCATCATCTCCCACGTTTTCTCTTATCTTTTGTCTCTCTTTTTATTTCTCTCTTCTCGTCCTTTTTTCATATCTCCCCTAGTTTCTATCCTTCCACTCTCTATCTCTTTTCCTCTTCTTTCTTCAATCTTTATCACACTTTTTACTCTTTCTTCACTTTCCTTCCTTCATTTCTTGTTATCTTTCCCTTTCCTCTATCCTTCCTCTCCTCTTCCCTCTTCTCTCCTCTTTATCCTTTCCCTCTGTTCTCTTTTCTTTCGTTGAAGTTCTCTCACATCCCTGCCTCTACCTCCTCCTCCCCCTTCTCTCTTCCATCTCTCTCTCTCTTCTCTCCTCTTTCTCTTTTCCCTCTGTTCTCTTTTCTTTCGTCAAAGTTCTCTCACATCCCTGCCTTCCCTCCTCCTCCTCCTCCTCCTTCTCTCTTCCACTTATCTTTCTCTCTCTCTCTCTCTCTCTCTCTCTCTCTCTCTCTTTCTCTCTCTCCCCTTTTCCTCTCTTCTCATTTCTTTCGTCAAAGTTCTCTCACATCCCTGCCTTCCCTCCTCCTCCTCCTCCTCCTTCTCTCTTCCATATCTCTCTCTCTTTCTCTCTCTCTCTCTCTCTCCAGTTTCCTTCCTTTACCTTCTCCCTTTCCCCTCCGCTCTCTTCCCCCATTTCCCTTTCCTTCTCCCCTTTCCTGTCCCTCCTTTTACCCTCACTTTCCTTCCCCATTTCCCTCTCCCCTTTTCCTTTCCATCCTCTCTTTCCCCTCTTCTCTCCCTCTTCCCTGTGATCCTCCTCTTCTTCACTCTTCTCTTCATTTATTCCTTCCCCGTTCCCTACCTTCCTCTTCCTTCTCTTCTTTATTCCTTGCTCTTTTCTGCTCCCTTTCTTCGTTTTCTAATTCCTCTTTCTCTTCTCCCTCTCTCCTCTTCCTCCTCCTCCTCCTCTTCCTCCTACTTTTCCCCTTTTCTTTGTTCTCTCCCATCTAAAATTACTCCTCTTCTCTTCACCTCCCCTCTTCCTCCTCCCCCTTTTTCCACCTCCCCTCCTCTCTTTCCTTTTCCTTGTTCTCTTCCTCCTGTCTCTCTTCTTAATTTATTCGTCTTCTCCTCCTCTCCCTTCTTCCTCCTCACCTCTTCTTCCTCCCCTATTTCCACCTCCCCTCCTCTCTTCCCTTTTCCTTGTTCTCTTCCTCTTCTCTCTCTTCTTAATTCATTCGTCTTCTCTCTTCCCTTCCTCCTCCTCCTCCTCCTTCCCTCCTCTCTTTCCTTTTCAATGTTCTCTTCCTCTTCTCTCTCTTCTTAATTTATTCTTCTCCTCTCTTCCCCTCCTCCTCCTCCTCCTCCCCTCCTCTCTTCCCTTTTCAATGTTCTCTTTCTCTTCTCTCTCTTCTTAATTCATTCGTCTTCTCCTCTCTTCCCCCTTCTCCTCCTCCTCCTCCTTTTCCCCTCCTTTCTTCCCTTTTCAATGTTCTCTTCCTCCTCTCCTCTTAATTCACTCGTCTTCTCCTCTCTTCCCCTCCTCCTCCTCCTCCTCCCCTCCTCTCTTCCCTTTTCAATGTTCTCTTCCTCTTCTCTCTCTTCTTAATTCATTCGTCTTCTCTCTTCCCTTCCTCCTCCTCCTCCTTCCCTCCTCTCTTCCCTTTTCAATGTTCTCTTCTTCTTCTCTCTTCTTAATTCATTCGTCTTCTCCTCTCTTCCCCTCCTCCTCCTCCTCCTCCCCCTCCTCCCCTCTGACTCCTCACTTTCCACTCCCCCTCCCCTCTCTTCTCCCCTTCCCTTTCGCCTCCCCCTCCCCTCACCCACCCCAACCCATCGCATCCCCTCATTCAAAACAATCCCTTTTCCCCTCTTGGTGTGTGAACGTCACCCCTTTTCCCCTCGCCGTTCTCACGTTCACAAAGCACGTGCGGACACGTTCGCACGTCTCGTTCACGTTCACGTTTCCGTCACGCTCTTCGAACGTTCGGTCCGCGTTGTCTTGCCTTTCCTCCGAGGCCTTTTTCACGTTCTTACGTTCTCTCTTTCTCTCTCTCTCTCTCTCTTCTCTCTATCTCTTTCTTTCTCTTTCTCTCTCTTTCTCTTTCTCTCTCTCTCTCTCTCTTTCTCTCTCTATATATATATATATATACATATATATTTCTCTTTTTCTCTTTCTTTCTCTTTTTCTCTTTCCTTTATCTCTCTCTTTTTCTCTCTCTCATTCTCTTTTTCTCTCTTCCTCTCTCTTCTCTCTCCTTCGTCCCCCTCCTCATCCCCACCATCCTCTTCACGTGTCTCCACATCTCCAATTCCTCTTCAATCTCCACCCTCTCTCTCTCTCTCTCTAATTCACTCTTCTTTCCCATCTCTGATTCTTCCCTATTACTGTCTCCTACCACCTTTACTCCCTTTTCCCTTCTCTTCCCCGTCCTCTCCCGTTCCCCTTTCCTTTACCTTCTCTTTCCCTTTCCTTTCCTCTTTCCTATTCCTTCGTCCTTCCCTAATTCATCTCCCTCCCGTCCCACTTCCCTTTCCTATTAATCCTTACCTTTCCCCTCATCCCAAACCCCTTTCCTTCTCATCTCAGACTCTTCCCATGTTCCCTATTTCCCTTTCCTCCTTCCTCTCACTTTTCCTTTCTCTTCCCTTCCCTCTTCCTTTCCCTAAAAACTTTGTCTTCCGTTCTCCCTTTCTCTTCCTCTTATCTTTCATTTTTTTTCTTTCATTTTTTGTCCCCCCGTTCTGTTTCCCCTCTCTTCTCTTTTTCTTTTCCTCTTTCTTCCTTTTCCCCTTATTTCCCCTTTCCCGTCCTCATTTTTCCCCTTCGTCCAACTTTCCTTTTTCCCTTTCTCTTTCCCGTTTCCCCTTCCCTCTCATTTACCCTCCCTTTCCCTCCCTATCCTCATACCCTCACTTTTCTCCTTTCCTGTTCCCTTCCCTCTTTCCCCTTTTCCCTTCTCTTTCCCCTCTCTTCTGTGTTCCTATTCCTTCCTTCTTTCCTCTTTCCTTCTTCTTCCTCCTCTGTTTCCCTCTTCCTTTTCCCCTATTCCCTCCTCCCTTTTCCCTCCCTCCTTCCCCTTGTCTTGGTTTCCCCTCTTCTCTTTCCCCTTTCTTCTAATTCTCCTATTCTTCTCCTATCCTCTCCCCTT
>NC_134781.1:18777102-18782102 GCF_046742065.1 Oratosquilla oratoria | reverse complement strand
CTCTCCTTCTTCCTCCTCCTCCTCCTCCTCCTCCTCCTCCACCACCATTTCCAAGACCCATCTTTCATCCACAAATTGGGGGTATTTTTGGCCCCCTATCGAGATCCTGGCCGTCTCGCTTCAAAAACTTCAAAGACTCCCCCCTCCCTACTCTACCCCCCCCCCCCAGACTCCCCACCCGGAATCCAGCGAACCACGAGAGAGCTCGGGGACAATTGCAGGAGCTAATCCGGAGACCAAACGTGACGCCCTTCTGGAACTCCCGGACACGCGGAAAGGGCGGCCGGGAAGGAGGGAGAGGTAGAAAGAAGGAGGATACTTATGTTCATGGGGTACTGTCGTTTTTTTTTTTTTTCCCTAACAACGGAACCTTTCTGGAATCATGTGGCCATGGGACAATCTTCCTTTTTTTTTTTTTTTTTTTTTTTTTTTAATACGATTTTGTCTTTCCATTACCCGAGACAGGGTGACCTTACGTGACCTAGATATATATCCAGACTTCCACAATTTTTTGGGATTGAAGACCCGTTGCTGGGTAACAAACTCCGAATAAATAACAACAATAATAATGATATTACTACTACCACCACTACTACTACCACTACTACTATTACTAATAGTGATAATAATAATGGTAATAATGATAACAACAACAATAATAACAGTAACAATAATAACAATAATAATCGTAATAATAATAATAATAAAACTAAACATAATGAAGATTACTATGATGATGATATGGATAATAATAACAATAAAAATAATAATAATAATAATAACAATAATACTATTACTACTAATAATAACAACAACAATAATAATAGTAATAGTAATAATAATAAAACAGTAACAAAATAATAATAATGATAACAATAATAACAACTAATAAAAACAAAAATTTCAAAAATATTTCAACACGATGGTAAACTTGAACTATTTGGCAATGACTAACACCAGAAGTCAGACTTTACACAACACAATGGCCGATCCAATGATTACAAAGGAGGAGCATGCTGACAGGAGACCTTTTGGTTCATAACTAGGTCGGATGCGAAAAAATATATAATAATGAATAAAATAAATAAATAGATAAATAAATAAATAAAAATAATGATATGAATAATAATTACAAATAATAAATAAATATGTAAAGTTAAGTAATAAACAAACAAGTTAGCAATAAATGATAATAAATGGAGAGATAAATAATAATAAATAATAAATAATGAAGATCTTAACCCTCTAGCGATTTATTCAACCACTCGACGTCTAAATAAAAAAATATGTTTATTCTGGCTGCCGTCAGGAGATTTTATTCAACTAAAGGAGAACTTCATACATGTCAAGGATTAAGGATTATTATTACTATTTATCGATCCTTCAGTACATCAGCATAATCTATATAAATCCTATGAATCCTGGGGAAAATCATTTCAGCCTTTACTAACTCTGTGATAAGTGACCTCTCGGAAAGAAACGCTGGTGATGGCTGATTTTATTCTGGCGAGTGTCAGCTGGTCTTATTCTTGGTTAAGATAAACCATTTCCTTAACTGTGTCTTTCAGTTGAGTTTGGGGGGGGGGAGGGGACGCTAACCCCTAAATCGTGTGATAATCTTACTCTCTTGATTAATATATTTTATTTTATTTCACTTCTTTATTTTTACACCATTTATTGTATCTAATTAAATATTCTTTAATTACAATAGTTTATTTTATCTTATCTATTTCTATACTATCTATCCATTCCATTTCCTTATCTATTTATTAATCTATTGATCTATTCGTCTATTCATTTACTTGCTAATGTCAGTTTTCTTCAGCACAGGGATCTAAACTCGGACCTTAAAGGATTAGTTACTACTGATTAGGAACCAATCAACTGTTCTAATCACTTACAAATCGCTCGTTTCATCAACCTCCTAATCATGTTCCCCATCTCCCCCACTCAATCCCATCCTCCCACTCACTCCCTAATGCCCTAATCCATCCTCCCCTTTACCAATCACTCTCTACCCTTTACTCCCTCAACCTACACTCCCACTCCCAATCCTACCTGTTCCTACTCCCACTTCCTCCTTCTTCCTTCCCCTCACTCCCACTTCCTCCTTTTTCTTTCCCCTCACTCCCAATCCTACCTGTTCCTACTCCCACTTCCTCCTTTATCTTTCCCCTCACTCCCAATCCTACCTGTTCCTACTCCCACTTCCTCCTTCTTCTTTCCCCTCACTCCCACTTCCTCCTTTTTCTTTCCCCTCACTCCCAATCCTACCTGTTCCTACTCCCACTTCCTCCTTCTTATTTCCCCTAACTCCCAACCCTATTTGTTCCTACTCCCACTTTCTCCTTCTACTTTCCCCTCACTCCCACTTCCTCCTTTATCTTTCCCCTTACTCCCAATCCTACCTTTTCCTACTCCCACTTCCTCCTTTTTCTTTCCCCTCATTTCCAATCCTACCAGTTCCTACTCCCACTTCCTCCTTCTACTTTCCCCTCACTCCCACTTTCTCCTTTATCTTTCCCCTCACTCCCACTTCCTCCTTTTTCTCTCCCCTCACTCCCAATCCTACCTGTTCCTACTCACACTTCCTCCTTCTTCTTTCCCCTCACCCCCCTTCCTCCTTTATTTTTCTCCTCACTCCCACTTCCTCCTTTATCTTTCCCCTCACTCCCATTTCCTCCTTCTTCTTTCCCCTCACTCCCACTTCCTCCTTTATCTTTCCCCTCACTCCCAATCCTACCTGTTCCTACTCCCACTTCCTCCTTCTACTTTCCCCTCACTCCCTCATTTTCTTCTCTCACTGATACCTATCTACTATCTCCACTTTTCCCCTCTCTTCCCCTCTCCATAATTCCCCCCTCTCTACGTCTCCTCTTTCCTTTCTCCCCTCACTACCACTCTTCTTTCCAATCCTCCTTTCCCCTTCTTCCCTCATTCCCCAACAGCCTCCTGACCTCCCCTTCCTCCCTCCCCTCCCCTTCACTCCCCTCTCCCTTTCCCTTTCCCCTTCCTTCATCCCCTAACGCCCTACTAGCCTCCCCTTTCTCCCCTTCACTCCCCTCTCATCCCAACCTTTACCTTTTCCCCCTTTCCCCTCACTCCCCAAGAGCATACTGGGTTCCCCTTCCCCCCTCTCCTCCCCTCCCCTCTCACTTCCACCTTCCTCCCCTACTCCACCCTTTTCCATACTCCCTCCCAGCCTCTTGGCCTCCCCTCTCCCCTCTTTTCCCCCTTGCGCCACCAGCCTCCCAGTCGTTACCCCTTCCATCCCGTCCCCTCTCTTCCATTGGACGAGTCTCCCCTTCCAATGTGGTTCATTGACTGTTCCGCTGTGGTGGCAGGTCAACGACGATCATTTGTCAACACCCTCGAAGGAAAAAAAAGGGGGAGAGAGTGAGGGGAAAGGGGGGAGTGGAAGGGGGAATTGAAGGGGGAAGGGGAGGTCAAGGGTTGGTAATAGTACTCACCCTTCTCTCCCTTCCTCCCTCAATCCTTCCATGACCCTCCCTCTTCCCTACTCCCTTCTCTCCCTTCCTCCCTCAATCCTACCATGACACTCCCTCTTCCCTACTCCCTTCTCTCCCTTTCTCCCTCAATCCTTCCATCACCCTCCCTCTTCCCTACTCCCTTCTCTCCCTTCCTCCCTCAATCCTTCCATGACCCTCCCTCTTCCCTACTCCCTTCTCCCCCTTTCCTTCTCCTCCCCAACCTCCCATCAACCTCTCTCTACTCCCTCCCTACTCCCACGTCACCTTCCTTACACCCTCTCCCTCGCTCCCTCTAACTCCCTCATTCGCTCACTTTCACTATCTCACTCTCACTCACTCTCACGCACTCTCACTGCCTCGTTCGCTCTCACGAACTCACATTCGCTCGCTCATTGGTCCCCCCACCCCCCCAAACCCTTCCCTCTACGTAGCCGTAACACACGCACGCACGCACGCACGCACGCACAAACTCAATAGAGGGAGATACAATAGCAAAGCAAACCAGCAGGACAGCTTTTGATTCTTAATGAGGTCGGCTGGAAGAGGAGGAGGAGAAGGAGGAGGAGGAGGAGGAGAGGGAGGAAAAGGAAGAGGAGGAGGAGGAGAGGGAGGAAAAGGAGGAGGAGGAGGAGAGGGAGGAAAAGGAGGAGGAGGAGGAGGAGAGGGAGGAAAAGTAGGAGGAGGAGGAATAGGAGGAGGAGGAGGAGGAGAGGGAGGAAAAGTAGGAGGAAGAGGAGAGGGAGGAAAAGGAGGAGGAGGAGGAGGAGAGGAAGGAAAAGGAGGAGGAAAAATAGGAGGAGGAGGAGGAGGAGGAAGGAGAGGAGGAAAAGGAGGAGGAAAAGGAGGAGGAGGAGGAGGAGAGGGAGGAAAAGGAGGAGGAGGAGGTGAGGGAGGAAAAGGAGGAAAAGTAGGAGGAGGAGGAGGAGGAGGAGGAGAGGGAGGAAAAGGAAGAGGAGGAGGAGAGGGAGGAAAAGGAGGAGCAGGAAAAGGAGGAGGAGACAGGAATTCAGGCTATATGAGCTCTGACTCTCATCCGGGAGGGTATTGGCTGTCGACCACGAGTCAGTCATGTGATCAAAGACAGTTATGAATCACACACACACACACACACACACACACACACACACACACACACACACACACACACACACACACACACACACACGCACACAATCACACACACACACACACCTCGTGGCGCAGTAGTTAAGGTTCCCAGCTGCCACTACGGTGCTTCGGGTTCGAATCCCGCCCGGGGCTAAAACAATTTCAGTATCGCTGCGCTGCGGATTGTTACTCCAACTCTCGTGGGCTGGGAGCTGGGTGTGTGTGTGTGCGTGTAAAGTCACAGCATTACCCATAGATCGGTCATATATGTGCTCTGAGCTTTCCCGGGAGGGAAATAGTTGTCGATCACGAGTCCAACACGTGATCCAAGACCATGGTGAAACACACACACACACACACACACACACACACACACACAAACTCGAGTACCACCCATTGTTG
>NC_134781.1:18767102-18769602 GCF_046742065.1 Oratosquilla oratoria | reverse complement strand
AATTGTACAAAAAAAGAAGAAGAAAAAAACACAATATTTAACAGAAATACGAAAACTGGAAAGGTTATGCCACATAAAACTTTCGGACGTTATACATACATACACACTCATATACACAGAAATATTAATGGTAACAGTAAATGAAAAAATACATACACAATCATATACACATGGAAATAATAATGGTAATAGTAAAACAAACAAAAAATACAAAAGAACAAAACCTTGTGGCTGAAAGGTCCACAGGACATTTGGTACCATTAGGAAATTTGGTACTGTTTTACTATCCTATTAATTATAAAATTGTCTAGTTTAAATAAACCTAAACTCAAGTTAATATTATTATCAAAATTGTTCTTTATGAAACAGGATTCAATGATGTTCCTATCTAAAGCTGAATTACAATCAACAATTTTCTTAACGTTGTCCCAGTCAATGTTGTGGTTTGTGTCTCTAACATGGACAAAAACCCCACTGGACATTTGGCCCGTCCTTATACTGTACTTATGTTGTTTCATCCTAATATTCAATTCTTTACCTGTTTGGCCAATATAACAGGAGCTACAGTTTTTTACAGGGAATACTATAAACACATCCTACATTATTACAAGGGGAATTTTTAATAAGGAGTTCTTTGATGGTACTGTTTTTGAAAATAACATTAATATTAAACTCCTTAAGGATGCGAGGAAGTCTTACAAGATTATCATGAAATGGAATAACTAAAAGATTTATCTTACAAAAAGTATCTTTTTGGGTTGTATTGAAATAAGACTTCCTGGCCCTATGTTGTGCTTTATCTATAACATATTTTGGATATTTCACGTATTCTAAGCTCCGAAAGGATCCACTTGAGTCAGTTAATGCAGAATTTAATAAGTATCTTAAAAAGTTTTTGAAAGGGAATGACTTACTCATTAAACAGTTTTCTACTTTGTCACCTTCCTTACCATACATGTACGGGTTGATTAAAACCCATAAACCTGGTCATCCTATTAGGCCTATAATCAGCTCTACTGGCTCCATTTCTTATAAATTATCTAAATGGCTAGTGTCCATTCTGAGCCCCCTTGTTGGATCCATTTCTCATTCTCACATTAAGAACAACGAAGATTTAATCAGCAAACTTAATAGTCTAGACCTTACTTATGATTTCAATTTAGTTAGTTTTGATGTTAATTCTTTATTTACACGTGTTCCTGTTTTTGATTTGCTCGAATTTCTAAGAAAAGAGCTTCATTCACATAACTTACCCTTACCTGTAGACATTATTATCGATTTGATTAAACTTTGTGTGGTTAACTCTAAATTTGTTTTTAATGGTGAATTTTATGTTCAAAAATTTGGCATGGCTATGGGAAACCCCTTATCCCCAGTTTTAAGCAATTTGTATATGGAGCTCTTTGAAAGGGAATTGTTACCTTGTATTCTCCCCCGTAAAGTCATCTGGTATCGATATGTCGATGATATTTTATGTATTTGGCCTACTGATATTAATTTGGACAATTTTCTTATTAATTTAAATGACTTAGTGCCTTCTATTAAATTTAAAATTGAGGTTGAACAAGGTAACAAAGTGCCATTTTTAGATGTTTCTATTATTAGAAAAGATAGATGTTTTAGGTTTGACATTTTTAGGAAACCAACCAATGTTTTGTCGTATGTTCATTTCTATTCTACACATCATATTAATACTAAGGTTTCTGTTTTTTCATCCATGTTTCTAAGAGCTTATAGAATTTGTAGTCCAGAATTTTTAGACCAAGAAATAGGAAAAATATATGACATTGCATCGGGTTTGAAATATCCAAAATATGTTATAGATAAAGCACAACATAGGGCCAGGAAGTCTTATTTCAATACAACCCAAAAAGATACTTTTTGTAAGAAAAATCTTTTAGTTATTCCATTTCATGATAATCTTGTAAGACTTCCTCGTATCCTTAAGGAGTTTAATATTAATGTTATTTTCAAAAACAGTACCATCAAAGAACTCCTTATTAAAAATTCCCCTTGTAATAATGTAGGATGTGTTTATAGTATTCCCTGTAAAAACTGTAGCTCCTGTTATATTGGCCAAACAGGTAAAGAATTGAATATTAGGATGAAACAACATAAGTACAGTATAAGGACGGGCCAAATGTCCAGTGGGGTTTTTGTCCATGTTAGAGACACAAACCACAACATTGACTGGGACAACGTTAAGAAAATTGTTGATTGTAATTCAGCTTTAGATAGGAACATCATTGAATCCTGTTTCATAAAGAACAATTTTGATAATAATATTAACTTGAGTTTAGGTTGATTTAAACTAGACAATTTTATAATTAATAGGATAGTAAAACAGTACCAAATTTCCTAATGGTACCAAATGTCCTGTGGACCTTTCAGCCACAAGGTTTTGTTCTTTTGTATTTTTTGTTTGTTTTACTATTACCATTATTATTTCCATGTGTATATGATTGTGTATGTATTTTTTTCTTTTACTGTTACCATTAAT
>NC_134781.1:18732102-18754602 GCF_046742065.1 Oratosquilla oratoria | reverse complement strand
TTTCCTGCGTAAATATTGACAACTCTATATACTCTGGTTCAGCAAGTCCACAACACCATGGGCAATTCCAATCCTTCGAAGGACTTCTTGACATGACCCACCGCTCTTATGCACCACATTACCAAGGTATGTGAATCTTTCCAAGACCTCATTACCTTCACCTCATGCACGGACGGACTGAACCTTGACATCCAGTAAGCTCCATAACGCTTTCTTAAAATAAACACTTGTATAATAGAGTTATCTAAACCGAGCTTCTTTCTCAGGATCTTTCAGAAGATCTATCGATGTGCCATCTTCCCCAGGTTCTTTTCCTACTTTTAAGAGCAAATGCCATTTCTTCTTTTGTAACTTCGGGTACAATATCAACGTCTACAGATGAATTTGCTGACTCATCTGCGGTCTTTGATCAGTAAAGCTCCTGGCAAAATTCTTGTACTCTTTTTCACCATTCTATCTCTGCATTTAATGATCACTCAATTTCTATCATGCATGCTCCATTTCTATCTTGCACGATCCACTTCTCGCGGCGTCCAGTCAGTAACACAATTGCCTCTATCGCTCATCATTTGTTTGCGCAAACTTATCTTCCTGATTCCGTTTCCTCTCTTATACCGCCTCCATAATATCTTTTACTCCAGTCCGCTCTCTTGCCCAATTTGCTCTCTTTCTGTCTTTCAGACTTATTCCCATCATTGATTTCTCCGTTCTCCTCTCTACACTCCTTAGTTTTGTTTCCATCGTCTTCGTCAGTCCCTAAATTCTCATCCGTATTTAATGGCACTCATTATACATGGATAGTTAATTTTACGATTCAAACACAAAGATATAGAGCCTCTCATGATCTTCTTATATTTACCAAATATTTTCCAAACAATTTTGATACACCTTTTTATTTCATTATCATAATATTTAGTCACTTTCACCATCTGGTCTAAATAATCATATTCTTCAACTTCTTCAAGAATCTCACCATCGACTATAATCTCTTTGAGTTTTCGTGTTGAAAATTACTTTGGTATTATTCTTATTCATTTTTAATCTTACTTTGAGACTTTCCTTGTTCATATCACTCAGCATATTTTACAAGTCTTCTGCTCTTTCCGAAATGTGGAGAAAGTCATCCACAAGTCTTAGGTGATTAAGACATTTGCCATTAACCTTCAAACCATTCTCTTCCCAATTCAAAGTTCAGAAAATCTCTTCAAGGCAAGCCGTAAATAATTGTGGTGAAACTGTATCATTTGGACGTACGCCTTTCTCAATCCTAATCTTTTCAGTACCTTTAAATCAAACCCACAAATCCCGATAAGAGAATAAACGTAGTAATGTATTATAAAAGCCAGAAAACCAGCCATCTGTTACTACGAAATGGTCCAAGCATAAGGAAAGAGCCAAATCAACAATCGCATGTTATCAATAGGTTCACTTCCAAACGAGGGAACTGTGCAACCCTCCCATCCATCTGTGTCGGCATGATGACTATGAAGTTGAGCAGACGTATTAGTTACCATCTTTCGTCTTTGACATTTTCTAGAACCCTTAGGATGTCTTCGTCCGCCCTCAGCTTTCGTAGTGACTTTAGTATTGGTATTTGTTCTATCGAGTCAATGGTCTCGAGTCGAATATCCGCTTCTAAAGACTCTCTCTTCTCTTGAATGGTTTTCATTAAAAAAAAATTATTTGAAACTATTTTGGAGAATACTTTGTATGCCTTTGATAACAAGCTAATCGGTCGGTCGTTACTAAGGTCTTTCTTACTTCCTCTTTCTGAAGTAAAATTACTAGAGTATTGCACCATGATTCAGAGAAGCTTTCTTGACGTAAACACTTGTTGTACAACACAATTAATTTACAATAAACCTTCAAACCTTTCTCTTCCTAACTCAACGTTCAGAAAATCTCTTTAATGCAAGCCATAAACAGTTTGGCTGAAATTGTATCACTTCGCCGTACTCCTTTCTTGATCTTGATCTTTCAGTATCTTTATGTAGTCGAATTACAGCGGCACTTTTCGCATTAAAATTTTCTACAACAAATACAATATGTTCGTTTACATTCTGATTGCGTAGCGAGTTTAATATTGCTATTAGTTCTAACGAGTCAAAGGCCATCTTGTAATCCGTAAAGGCTACACAAAGTAGCTGTCATTTTCTCGATTAGTTAAATCGTCGTCTGTAAATGGTCTAGAGTCGAAACACCTTGACGTAACAATTGCTGTACAACTGAGCTTAATTACAATGAACTTCTTTCTCTTCTTCTTTCAGAATATCTATCGATATACCATTTTCCAAATGTGTTTTTCCTAGTTCCATATTTTCTAGAGTAAATGCTACTTCTTCCTTTGTAACTTCTAAAACACTACTAACGTCTCCACATTAATTGATTGATTAGACTAAGGTCTTTGATGAGTAAAGCTTTTGGTAAAAATTCTTCTACTCTTTTTAATATTCTGTCCCTACATTTAATGATTTCTCCATATCTATCTTTCAAAGCTATCATTTCTTACCTCGCCAAAGTTAGTCTGTGTTCAGCCCCAATAATACTGTATTTTATCTGCTTCTCTTTCTTTTCCATTTGAAATCTGAAAGTGCCATCGTGTTCATGGGTTGTTTATGTAGAAGAACACATGTTTTATTCTGCACTTCTTATCATCGATTATAAGTAAAGATGTGTATAAACCGATAATTAATTTTTCTTGAATTCAACTCCATATAATTAGTTTCTTACCCTATCGAGTTTTGATTTCTTTATAGTTATAGAATGACTGTTCATTGTAATGACTGAAACTAAAATTTCATATCTTATGAACAAAATTGAGAAATATAGTATTTTATGAAGGAGGTGAGGAATTTCCGTGTCGCTGATGCCTGTGCGGAACACGAGTCTGCCAACTGTACCAAACTGCACGGCAGAAATCGAGTATAATTTCTTATTGGAATGGAGTACAATGTTCCTTTAATCTGATGTGCATACACTAGGCTTCCATATTCCTCCATTTCTTTCTCAACGGTTTGCCTTTAACAACACATCGTCAAGATTAATTGTAATGATAGAGGAAATGAATAGTTACAAATGATAATACACATATTTTAAAAGAATAAATAAGAAAATTTATACATGAATTTGGCACTTACATTTAGGAATATACAGTATATATATATATATATATACATATATATATATATATATATATACATATATATATACATATATATATGTAACAGTTGACAAGATACAAACTATCTATATCCTAAGAATAAACTGACTAATAATAAAAATACTGTCGTTTCTAACAGTATATATATAAATATATATATGTATATATACATATATATATACATATATATATACACACACGTATATATATATATATATTTATATATATATTTATATATATTTATATATACATACTTAAACAGGATGTTCAAGATAAATTTGATAAAAAAAATTATCTTATGTCATTTCAGAACCATTTGAAGGATTTAATAGCGGTCCAGTGCAACAGATAGCCGATTCTGTGTACTATTGGTGGTTGTGACAGCTAGACAATGGACGACTGGAAAGGACCGAAATATTGGAAGAGAGTGAGCTGCATCATGATAATTCGCAGCGGATTCAGAAATTCGGAAATCTTAGCTCTCAGTGCTCCTCGAATACCATGAAGGCCGTGAAGGTGAGCTGGAGAATTGCGACGGAGATGTGGAAGCAGTGGCTAGCAGAAAGGATCATAGCAGGCGTTCTGACTGTTCGCACAACGAAGTTCATCGAGAAGTTGCAAAAAAGGTGCGGCATCATCCAGGCAAGGCAATGCGGACCTTGGCGAGAGAGATGGGCGTTGGAGTGGTGACTATGAAGAAAGTGCTGAACGAAAACCACCTCTTCTCCTCATACATGAGACGCAAGGGCCAATTTCTCACCACAAAGGCCCAGGAGAACCGCAAGATGAGAGCCAAGAAAATCCTCAACAAGGCCATACACACAGTCGAGCCGGGGATGCTCTAGTTCTTCTCAGACGAGAAGAACTTCTGCCAGGACCAGTTGCACAAGGTGTAGAATTACAGGTGGCTAACCTACACACAGCACGAAGTCCAGCGATTCATGAAGACTAAGTTCCCTCAAACTGTGATGGTCTTTGGGTGGGTTTCCAGCGGAGGTCACGTCATGCCACTCCACATCTTTGAAGAGGGACTCAGACTCACTTCAGATGACTATATTGAGTTGCTGTCCACTGTTGTCAAGCGCTGGGTGGAGAGAGTGGCTACGGGAAGACCATACGTGTGGCAGCAGAACTCAGCTTCGTGTCACACCTCCGGAAAAACTCAGAAATGCCTGTCTGAGAACTACGACTTCACCAGTCCCAATATCTCGCCTGATTACAACCCTATGGATGCAGTTGAAAAAGACACCAATCGTACCGCCTTGAACAAGAAGGACGAGCTGATTGCCAGGATCAAACTGGTGTTCAGGCGTCTTTCGAAGTGCAATGTGAAGGCCGCGTGCTGCAGGTTCGAGTCCCACCCGGAGGACGTGGTGGAGGCTCAGGGCGGCTTCTAAGAGATGCACTTTGAATTTTGAGAAATCACCATTTTAGCAAAGATATGAGTTTTTTTTTTCCCTTTCCGAAACAGTGCCAAATGTATCCCGAACACCATATATATATATAGATATATATATATATATATATATATATATATATATATATATATATATATATATATATATAGAGAGAGAGAGAGAGAGAGAGAGAGAGAGAGAGAGAGAGAGAGAGAGAGATATATATATATATATATATATATATAAATATATATATATATATATAAATATATATATATATAAACAGACATATATATTCATCTTTCTTTTCATGAAAGTAGCAGTTGCCGAAAAGACTGACGAGTTAAACACCATATAAGGACGGGGCCTTTATTTGTACGACGTTTCGCTTATTACAGTTTTTTCAAGTACTTGAAAAAGCTGTAATAATCGAAACGTCGAAAAAATATAGGCTCCGTCCTCATATGGTGTTTAATAGTCACTCGTCATAAATATACATACAAAAAGTATATAGATATATATACATATATATACATATATATACATATATATATACATATATGTATATATACATATATATATATGTATATATATATATGTATACATAGATATGTATATATATATATATATATATGCATATTTACAGTATACATATATATATATGTATATATATATATATATATATATATATATATATATATATATATATATATATATATATATATATGTATATATACATACTAACAGCAATACAAGGCTTTGTTGGGGTACAATTTAATTCCAAAACAATGGTTGGTCAATTCTCGAATGAATAGATCGATGGAGGGGTGGATGGATGAATGGATGGATGAGTGATCTTGTATAAATGGGACTCGATGTATTACGCCCATCAACTTGTAATAATTCTTTTATAAAAAAAAATAGTGCAGCTACGGGTTCACTACTAAGAGGAAAGTGGAGTAAAGAGTCCAGTACTAAGAGGAACGTGAAGGTTAAAAGGCTCGAGAACTTTTGCTTTTGGAAGAAGGACAAAGAGTCCGAAAGACTCTTCATCTGGGATGGTCCTCCTCTAGTTTGTCTACAGACGACCGCTCTCGCCTTCCTCCTCTCACTTCGCCGGAGTCAGACCTCAAGGCGACGCAGGACCCCGTCGACTCCGGCCGAAGAACGGGACTACAACGACTGAAGACAATGAAGGACAAGAACACCGTCGAGGGACAGAAAAAATGATCAACAAAGGACACCCTCACTTGCTCTCAACTCGCTCAAGAAAACTCTCCAGGAGAAGGACCACATCAAGAGAGGAATTCCTTGACTCCCACCGGTGACGGAGTTGGAGGCCCGACAACGGCTGATGACCACACGCGCCGTAGTGGTCGAAGTCACGGAGGTCCTCGTGGTCCTTCTTCGCCAGAAGACAGAGAGCAAATGGGGGAAGAGAAGGACTTCGAGGGATCAAAAGGAACGAACTTCGAGGGACACATCACCTGCTCTCTACTCACTCAAGAAAACTCCAGAAGGACCACATCAAGCGAGGAATTCCTTGACTCCCACTGGCGACGGAGTTGGAGGCCTGACAAGGGCTGATGATGACACGCGCCGTGATGGTCGAAGTCACGGAGGTCCTCGTGGTCCTTCTTCGCCAGAAGAGAGAGAGCAACTTGATGTGACCCTCGAAGGCCCAAGTAGGAGCTTACGGACCTGCACTTTTGTAAAAATCCATCAATAAATGTACGTTATTCGGTTGTTTTATTTTTCCTTTATTTCGTTCCTGTTCTTCCGGCAGTTTTGTAAAAAAATCAATAAAATTGTATTTCTTGGTTTTATTTCTTTCTTTATTCTGTCGCTTTAAAATTCTTTTGTGTATGCGTTTATGGAAAACTTAAATATATAATAAGATAAGATATTCTATGTTTCTCCTTTTTCATACTCGAGAAAAAGATCATATACTCCTTTCAAACCTTTGAAATTGTGCAACTTTACAGACAATATGTCCAATCTTTATCGCAACGCACCAACCAAACTATGTCCTTTGTCAATTTGAATCCCGAAATCAAAGTTTACTCCAGAACAACGACAGAAAATAAAGGAAGACAAGGAGCACAATTGACATGAAGATTCGGATCGGAGTCCTGTTATTGACAACACCATATCCTCAGGTTGAGCGAGTCCACAACACGAAGGGCAATGCCGGTCCTTCGAAGGACTTCTTGACATGACCCACCGGTGTTATGCACCACACTACCAAGGTGTGTGAACCTTTCCGAGACCTCAGTGTCCTTGCCTCTTGCGCGGACAAACTGAACTGTGCCATCCAGTGAATCCCCCAAAGCCAGGACCTAGAGCCCAAGCGGTTTAGTTTCCCTGTCCAGTAACTCAAGGGCTATCTTCAGTAACTCCAACACCTCCGCTAGGACACCTTAGGCACATACATACATACATACAAACATACGTACATGCATAAAAACACACGCATATATATATATATTTATATATATATATATATGTATATATATATATGTATATATATATATATATATATATATATATATATATATATATATATATTATATATATATATATATATATATATATATATATATATATATATATATATTGCTCTGATTAAGTTTGTGGATATTCCATTTTTACCATGCTGAAGTGGATCCCATAATTTCTTTCTTGGTATACGATCGAGTGATTTTTTTTTTTCCATATCAATAAATAATGCATTTTTCTCCAAATCCCATTCCCAGCTCTTTTGGAAAATAATCTTTACTGTGAAAATCATATCCATTGCCCTTCTACCAGGCCTGAATCCAAAGTCATAGGAACAGACTTATGGGCATGTAATGACAATGGAGCGTGAGAGACTGAAGACAAGCACTGACATGGAAGCCTAACGCAAGAGGACCATGCGGTAGACCCAGAAAGAGATGGCAGAAGAAAAGGAAAGATGTCAAAATAGAGAGGAATAGAGAAAAATCGTTAGGATGAGGCCCGCTAGATGATGAGAGGATTTATCTTACCAGGCGTCGGATGAGAAAAGCGAAAAAAAAAAAAAAAAAAAAATATATATATATATATATATATATATATATATATATAAATATATATATATATATATATATATATATATATATATATATATATATACTTATATATACATATATAATTTCGACAGTCGCCCCGGGGTTCGAACCGAGGTCTCGCTCATTGCTAAACCAACACTTTACCGACTGAACCGTGGGAGCTAAAAAAAAAGATTACTAACTTGGAGTTTAACTAGCTCCTGAAGATTCTAGGTAGACTAACTGCCGTCATGACTTAATTTCACAGAGAACCCGAATTGAACTCTAGGCCAATCGGTAAGACTGGTATGAAACCTTCATAGGTTTTCGTCGTTGTAAATACACGAAGTGAATCGCTAGTAACAGCGAATATCAATCAAACCATTTCCGACTCTCGCCCCGGGGTTCGAACCGAGATCTCACACATTGCTAAACCAATGCCTTACCGACTCTTATGTAGTCGAATTATAGCGGCACCTTTCTTATCAACATTTTCCAGAAACTTGCACTCTGCTTGCGTAATCTACAAAAACTAAACAAACAGTTATACTGTATTCTGTCGTTTTCTCGATTAGTTAATTCATCGTCTGTAAATGATCTAGAGTCGAATATCCGCTTCTAAAGTATACCTATTCTCTTGCTTGGTTTCCGTCTAAAACATTAATAAGTGTAAATGTGGATCTGGAGTCAAAGGCGTAAGCCTCTTCCAGGAAGTCTTCTATGTGTGTTCTATCTGTTCTATGTGTATTACTTATTCTATTTGAAAGGATCTTGGAGAATACTTTGTACACATTTGATAGCAATCCAATCGGTTGGTAGTTACTAAGGTCTTTCTGGTCTCCATTTTTATGAAGTAAAGCGTTGCACCATGATTCAGGGACGCTTTCTTGACATAAGCATTTGGTGTACAACTAAGCTAATTTACAACGAACTTCTTTGCTTCTTTCAGAAGATCTGTTGATATACCATCTTCCCAAGATGCTTTTCCTAGTTCCATAATTTTCAGAGTAAACGCTATTTCTTCCTTTGCAACTTCTGGTACACTAATGACGTCTGCAGATAAATCTATTGACTCAAGTACGGTCTTTGATGAGTAAAGCTTTTGATAAAAAACTTCTGATCTTTTTAATATTCTGTCTCTGCAACTAACGATCTCGCCATGTCTATCTTTCAAAGATATCATTTGGTACTTTCAGATTTCGAGTGTTGTTTTCACAAAATCACAATTAGAAGTCTTAGGTCTTGGTTTGAAATTTGCCCTCAAACCACAGAGGCATTATGCTATGGACTTTCTCGTAGATTTTCATAAGTTCCTTGCTAATAAAAACCACGACAAAACACGTGTTATGTTTAAAAGGTGTTTTTCTGCAAGGCATTGCGGATTCTTTTAATAAGAGTATAGGGCTTCCCAGAAGGTATCAAAAGAATTTGAAAGTAATCAGGAGCATGGACAATATTATTATTACTAAGACAGATAAGGTAAGCAAAATAATGATTCTTGACCATGACAGTTATGTAGATAAAGCCTTGGCCCTTCTTAATGACACCAATACATATGAGCAACTCAGTAAAAATCCACTTAAAAACATGTCTGCCACCTTCAATAGGGAAGTTCGTAACATCACCAAAGAGGAGATTTTGCAACTTAAAGTGGTTAATCCTAAGTTGCCTTATTTTTACGGCTGATATCCCCCTCAGACCTATTATTTCCAACCGGGGATCTTGTACCAGCAAGCTTTCCAAATGGCTCACAAATCTATTATCCCCGTTTGTTGGTACTTTCTCCGATTCCCATTTAAAACACTCAGAGGATTTCATCACAAAATTAAAACAAGTAAATATTTCTAGGAGTAAAATGCTTAGTCTAGATGTGATTTCTTTTTTCACATATGTTTGTGTTGATGACGTCCTGTCCTTTCTAGAAACCAAGCTACAACCATTTCAGGACAAATTCCCACTCCCCGTTACAAAAATCATTGCTCTTATTCGCCTGTGTTACTTCAATTTTTTTTTTCCTTTCAGAATTCTTTTTTAAGACAAAAATTTGGTTGTGGCATGAGTTCAAAATCTCTCTCCTCTACTGGCCAATCTGTATATGGAATAATTTGAGTCTAATCTCCTCCCAACCATTAAACCCCCAGACATGGTCTGGTTTTAGATACGTGGATAACATTTTTACTCTTTGGGAAGAAAATTGAGGTTCGTTTGATAACTTTTTTGTTAATCTATTTTCTTTTAAAATTGAATGGGAAGAAAAAGGTAAGCTACCCTTTTTAGATGTTCTTATTGTTCGTGACGGGGATAAGCTTGCCTTTACCGTCTATAGGAAAGAGACCAATTCTGGTAGTTTCTCCATTTATTTAGCAGTCACCCAGACAAAGTAAAAAATAGCGTCGCCTCAGGTTTATTTCCTCGAGCTCTAAGGATTTGCAGTCCCCAGTTTCTTGGTGAAGAATTAAATATAATTGAATCTCAACTTAGCAAGTTAGTTTATCCGGATTGGTTCTTGGTCCAAGCCCTCAGCCGAGCGAGATCCAATTTTTTCAACACCACCACCATTTCTTCTAAATTTTCATTCAATAAGAGCTCCTTAGTCGTTCCTTTTTCGGAATCATTTATTCCTTCGACCAAGTTTCTTCCCAAGGGCAAATTAAATTTAATTCATATTTACCCCAACACCATTAATAAATAAGTGGTAAACGTCCACCAAAGGTTGAAAGAAGAACCTAGTCAAAGTGTATATTTGATACCATGTAAAGGCTGTGACCTAGTTTATATTGGACACAATGGGAGGGATTTGGATACTAGGATGACTGAACACAAACGGTCCATCAAGTATGGACAAGAAAGTTCAGCTGTGTTCCAACATGTTAAACAATTTAACCACTGTTTAGATTGGGACAATGCTGAGCTCATTTATAAGTCTAGATGTGAGTTTACGAGAAAAATGGTTGAATAAACAAATCATTCAATATCAACCCATTATGAATATTTCGAAAGGGCAATGGTCCCCGGACACAATTTCAGGACTTTTCGTTACTAGCTTAGCCAAAAGACATTTGCCTCCTGACCCAACATACTGAGTAAGACGAGGGTAGGGACCTTTCCCAATGTTCCGCTTTTTCTTGTCAAGGGTGCTACTTAAGTACCACTCGCTCTTCTATACTTTGTATCTACTGAAGATGATTGCAGTTTGCAATCGAAATATATAGATTCCTTGTCTCCAGACTTTTTTACTCCAACTGTAGTTTTCACATGATCGAAAAATATGGTATTACATTTTTCACCAGTTATATATATATATATATATATATATATATATATGTATGCATATATGTGTATATATATATATATATATACATACACACATATATTATATATAAATATATATATATATATATATATATATATACATATATATATATATATATATATATATATATATATATATATGTTGACTATATTATGACAAATGCGATTGAAGGTGAAAGAAGTTGATGAGGAGATATGGGAGAATTTACGCCTTAACGTTTAGACCCGCAGGGTATTGATCACAAAGCTAACAACTCAAACGTAACAGGATGATCCTTTGTTTAATATGGTTGCGTTGTTCCAGTCTGGAAGGTGACCATGTTTATCCACATGCATTACTATGGAGTTAGATGTCCTATGGGCTTTTACGTCATTTTTATGTTCATTTATCCTTTTATTAAGTCCGCGATCAGATTCACCAAAATATGAAGAGGGACAGCTTTTACACGGGATTTTATAAACAACGCTGTTTTGAGGCAGCTTATATCAACACTAATAACAACATTAGCCATAGAGAAGGCATTATATGTTTAGCAAAAGCCACAAGCTTATTAGTAACAAAAGAATACGCAAATAAAATAGCAAGCTCTCCGAAGCGTCCCGTAAGATGACCCGTCCGTGTATAAAACATCCTGTTACGTTTGAGTTGTTAGCTTTGTGATCAAGACCCTGCGGGTCGAAACGTTAAGGCGTAAATTCTCCCATATCTCCTCATCAACTTCTTTCACTTTCAATATATATATATATATATATATATATATATATATATATATATATACACATACACACATATATTATATATAAATATATATATATATATATATATATATATATATATATATACCAAGAGGAATACCAGGAATTGTTCGGGTACAATTTAATTCCACAACAATGGTTGGTCAATTCTCGAATGAACAAATCGATGGAGAGGTGGATGGATGATATTGTATAAATGGGAATCGACATATTACGTCCACCAAATTGTAAAATATATATATATATATATCATAAATGAGCGCAGCCACGGGTTCACTACGAAGAGGAAGGTGGGGTCAAGAGTCAAGTACTAAGAGGAACGTGAAGGTTAAAAGGGTCGACAACTTTTGCTTTTGGCCGAAGGAAGGACAAAGAGCCCGGAAGACACTTCATCTGGTATGGTCCTCCTCTTGATCGTCTACAGACGACCGCTCTCGCCTTCCTCCTCCCACTTCGCCGGAGTCAGACCTCGAGACGACGAAGGACCCACACGACTCCGGCCGAAGAACAGGACCAGTACAACGACTGAAGACATCGAGGTATATGAACAGCGTCGAGGGAACTTAAGAGAGAACAACGAGGGACACATCAGGCTCTCGACCCGCACAAGAAAACTCGCGAGGAGAAGGACCACATCAAGCGAGGAATTCCTTGATTCCCAACGGCGACGAAGTTGGAGGCCTGGCAAAGGCTGATGATGACACGCGCCGTAGTTGTCGAAGTCACGGAGGTCCTCGTGGTCCTTCTTCGCCAGAAGACAGAGAGCAACCGATGTCACCCTCAAACACTTGGCCAGAGCTGACGGATCTCCAATTTTGTAAAAATCCATCAATAAAGGTATGTTTGTTGGTTGTTTTATTTTTCCTTTATTTTGTCGTTGTTGGGTGGGCCGGCCATTTTGTAAAATGACATCAATGAACTTGTGTTTGTTGGTTTTATTTCTTCCTTTATTCTATCGCTTTAAACATCCGTTGTGTATATGCTTATCGAAAAATCAAATGTATAATAAGATCGGATATTCTATTTTTCTCCTTTTTCCTACTTGAGAAAAATATCATATACTCTTTTCGAACCTTTCAACTTCCGCGACTTTATAGACAATATGTCGAATCTTTATCGTGACGCACTAACGATGTATTTTTTGTCTCTCAAACTATGTCCTTTGTTGACATTAATCCTGACAACCAAAGGGTATTCCAGAACAAGACAAGAAAAAAAAAGGAAGACAAGGGCACAACTGACATGAAGGTTCGGATCATAGTCTTCCTGCTTAAATACTGACAACGCCATATACTCGGGTTCAGCGAGTCCACAACACCATATGGGCAATGCCAATCCTTCGAAGGACTTCTTGACATGACCCACCGCTCTTATGCACCACACTACCAAGGCATATGAATCTGTATATAATGGCACTCATTATGGAAGACTACAATGTACACAATCACACACGCCAACATCACAATATACACTGTACGAGGGATTTGGGGGAAAACCCCGTTCCAGCCGTGGTTTTCATCAGGGAGAGAAGACTGCTCGCCCATGCAGTCTAGGGAACAACAACAACAACAACTCTAAGCAAGTTCACAAATCACAAGAAAACTGATACAAAATGATTTTATCCAATGCCGAAGTGATCTCTGGAAGGTAACAGAATACTCGACTCTCAAACCATTTATCTTGACCACTGAATCTTAACAGGAGATTGAGGAACCTCTAGGGCTCCAGAGACTTGTTATGAGGATCCTCAAGATAGGAGATGCTAGATGATTTCATCCAGTAATGAATTGATTTTCAAGAAGTTAAGGTAGATTATTGCAGTCTATGAGGACGGGTTCCACGAACAGACAGGTTAAAACCCATAGGTCAAAGTGCTTTCGTTTATTCTCTTGTAGGGCCAAAACCAATCCTGCTCCTTTAAAGGTACATTTTCCTTGGTGCAATTAATTACCACTCAATCATGTTCTCATCTAAATCCTTCAGTACAATGACACATTTTATATATTTTGTCTTCGGCTGACGGACCCTGACCCAAATGAGGTCCAAATGGAATGAGACCCATTCAGACTTCAATTGTGCCCCTTTTCTTCATTTTTTCAGTTCTTGTTCTGGAATACCCTTTGGTTTCGGGATTAATGCCAACAAAGAACATAGTTTGAGAGAGAGAAAAAATATATCGTTAGTGCGCCACGATAAAGATTCGACATACTGTCTATAAAGTCGCGCAAGTTGAGAGCTTCGAAAAGAGTATATGATATTTTTCTCAAGTAGGAAAAAGGAGAAAAATAAAATATCCGATCTTATTATATATTTAAGCTTTCGATAAACGCGTACACAACGAATGTTTAAAGCGACAGAATAAAGGAATAAAGAAAACAACCTATAAACGTACCTTTATTGAGGAATTTTTACAAAAGTGCACGTCCGTCACCTCCTACGAAGTCTTCGAGGGACACATCGAGTTGCTCTCTGTCTTCTAGCGAAGAAGGACCACGAGGACCTCCGTGACTTCGACCATCACGGCGCGTGTCATCATCAGCCTTTGCCAGGCCTCCAACTCCGCCGCCGGTGGGAGTCAAGGAATTCCTCGCTTCATGTGGTCCTTCTCCTCGAGTTTTTTTGAGCGAATGGAGAGCCAGTGATGTGTCCATCGTTGTTCGTTCCTAGGGTCCCTCGAAGTCGTTCTTGTCCCACGATGTCTTCAGGCGTTACATTGTTCCAGGTCTTCGGCCGGAGTCTCTGGGTCCTGCGTCGTCTCAAGGTCTGACTCCGGCGAAGCCGGAGGAGGAAGGCGAGAGCGGTCGTCTCTTGACGACCGAGAGGAGGACCATCCCAGATGAAGGGTCTTCCGGCCTCTTTGTCCTTCCTTCAGCCAAAAGCAAAATTTATTGACCCCTTTAACCTTCAAGTTCCTCTTAGTACTTGACTCTTGACTCCACATTTCTCTTAGTAGTGAACCCATAGCTGCACCTAATTCAAACTTACCAATGCACCACTTATCTCCTATCTTCTTTCCCACTTTAGCATTAAAGCCACCTATTACCAACGTACATTTCCTTCTTTGTTTATTGTCTGGCTTATATAACCATAGAAGTACATTACTATTTTGCCCACCATAATAGAATTCAACAGTTAGCATTTTCTTCCATGTTCCATCGTGACTTGCGCATCTGCAGCGCAGAATTTGTGGATGATGAAATTAGCAAAATTTATGACATTGGAACACAGTTCAGATATCCCAAATTCTTTTTGGACAAATATTGAAAAAAAAAAAAAAAGCAAAAAGGGCATTCTATAAAGGTGAACCAAAACAAAAGTTTGAAAAAAATTTTTTACTTGTATTTCCTTTTAATGAAAATCTTATAGAGATTCTCAATATACTTAAAATTTCAATGTAAATGTAGCTTTCAAGAATAATACAATCCTAAAAAATCTTCTCACAAAAAATTCCCTAGATAACTCTACAGGATGTGTAGATAAAATACCTTGTAGTAAATCTGACAAATGTTATGCAGATTACACAGGAAAAGAATAGGAGGTTACAATTAAACAGCATAAAAACAGTGTTAAAAAGGGCCAAGAATCTAGTGCCCTTTTTAAACATGTTCGTGATTTTGACCATCCTATTGACTGGAAAAATGCTTCAAAAATTATACAAGGTAAGAATATAACAGAAAGAAATATCACAGAGTCAGGAACTATAAAATACAATTATGACCAACTTATTAATAATAGTTTAGGATTATATAAATATGATACATATATTGTCAATAACATAAATATTACATATTTTAAAAGTATTTGTGATAATAATGATCTGTTTCCACGACCTCGCCGAGGGACCCAAGCTGAGCTTTCAGGCACCGGAGAGGAGGGCAAATGTCTCACTTGTCCTATTTATACTCTGTATTGCCACTTTTTTATACTCACTTTTCCGTACTCCTTGATAATGTGAATATATCACGAAACCGCTCGGACTCCGTGTGTTTTTCCTCTTCCTAATGGATTCTGCATATTTGAGATTCACGTGTGACTTGAGAAATTTGTATATATATATATATATATATATATATATATATATATATATATATATCTGTATATATATATATATATATACACACACACACATATATATATATATATATATATTCATATATATAATATATATATGTGTATATATATAAATATATATATGCGTGTATATATACATATATGTATATATACATATAAATACACACACATATATATATACATATACATATGTATATGTATATATATACATATGTATATGCATATACATATATATATATATGTATACACATATATATACACACACACACATGTATATATATATATATATATATATATATATATATATGTGTATATATATACATGCACACACACATATACATATATGTATATGTGTATATATATGTATATATATACATATATATATATATATATACATATATATATATATACATATATACATACGCATATGAACACTAACAGAAATTCCAGGCACTGCTTGGGTACAGTTTAATTCCACGGTTGGTCAATTCTAGAATGAATAGATCGATGGAGGGGTGAATGGATGAATGGATGGACGACTGATATTGTATAACTGAGACTCAATGTATTACGTCCACAACTTGTAATTTTTTATAAAATAAAAAATAGAATAAAAAAAAGAGTGCAGCTACGGGTTCACTACTAACAGGAAGGTGGAGTCAAGAGTCTAGTACTATGAGGAACGTGAAGGTTAAAAGGGTCGAGAACTTTTGCTTTTGGCCGAAGGAAGGACAAAGAGCCCGGAAGACCCTTCATCTCAGATGGCCCTCCTCTTGTTCGTCTACAGACGACCGCTCTCGCCTTCCTCCTCCCACTTCGCCGGAGTCAGACCTCAAGACGACGCAAGACCCAGTCGACTCCGGCCGAAGACCAGGATCAGAACAGCGCGGAAGACATCGAGGGACATGAACGACTTCCAGGGACATTACGAGCGGAAATCGAGGAACACATAAATGCCTCTCAAGTTATTCAAGAAAGCTCGAGGAGAAGGACCACATCAAGCGAGGAATTCCTTGACTCCCACCGGCGACGGAGTTGGAGGTCTAACAAAAACTCATGATGACACGCGCCGTGGTGGTCGAAGTCACGGAGGTCCTCGTGGTCCTTCTTCGCCACAACATAGAGAGCAGCTGAGGGCAATGAAGAACTTCGAGGGACATAAAGAATTAAACAACGAGGGACACATCAGTCGCTCTCAACTCACTCAAGAAACCTAAAGAAGGACCACATCAAGCGAGGAATTCCTTGACTCTCATCGGCGACGGAGTTGGAGGCCTGACAAGGACTGATGATGACACGCGCCATGATTGTCAAAGTCACGGAGGTCCTCGTGGTCCTTCTTACCCAGAAGACAGAGAGTAGCTGATGTGTCCCTCGAAGACTTCGTAGGAGCTGACTGATCGGAAGTTTTGTAAAAATCCATCAATAAAGGTATGTTTGTTGCTTGTTTTATTTTTCCTTTATTATGTCGCTGTTGGGTGGGCCAGCAATTTCGTAAAATTATTTAAATAAAATTGTGTTTGTTTGTTTTATTTCTTCATTTATTCTGTCGCTTTAAACATCCGTTGTGTTTGCGCTTATCGAAAAATCAAATATATGATAAGATCGGATATTCTATTTATCCCCTTTTTCCTACTTGAGAAAAATATCATATACTCTTTTCGAACCTTTCAACTTGCGCAACTTTATAGACAATTTGTCGAATCTTTATTATGGTACACTAAGGATGTATTTTTTTCTCTCTCTAACTATCCCTTTGTTGACATTAATCCTGACAACCAAAGGGTATTTCAGAACAGGGCCAGAAAAAAGGGAAGACAAGGGGCACAATTGACATGAAGATTCGGATCGTAGTCTTCCTGCTTAAATACTGACAACGTCACATACTCTGGTTCAGCGAGTCCACAACACCAAATGGGCAATGCCAATCTTTCGAAGGACTGTTTGACATGACCCACCGCTCTTATGCACCACACTACCAAGGCATGTGAATCTGTATATAATAGAACTTATTATGGAAGACTACAATGTACACAATCACACACGCCAACAACACAATAAACACTTTATGAGGGATTTGTGGGAAACCCCGTTCCAGCCGTGGTTTTCATCAGAGAGAGAGGACTGCTCGCCCATGCAGTCTAGGGAACAACAACAACAACTCTAAGCAAGTCCACAAATCACAAGAAAACTGATACCAAATTATTTTATCCAATGCTGAAGTGATCTCTGGAAGGTAACAGATTAACTCGACTCTCAAACCATTTGTCTTCACCACTGAAACTTAACAGGAGATTAAGGAACCTCTAGGGCCCCAAAGATTTGTTATGAGGATCCTCAAGATAGGAGATGGTAGATGATTTCATCCAGTAATGAATTGATTTTCAAGAAGTTGAGGTAGAGTATTGTAGACTATAAGCACGGATTCCATGAACACACAGGTTAAAACCCACAGGTCAAAGTGCTTTCGTTTATTCTCTTGTAGGGCCAAAACCAATCCTGCTCCTTTAAAGGTACATTTTCTTTGGTGCAATTAATCACCACTCAATCATGTTCTTATCTAAATTCTTCAGTACAATGGCACATTTTATATATTTTGTCTTCGGCTGATGGAACCTGACCCAAATGAGGTCCAAATGGAATGAGCCCCATCCAGACTTCAATTGTGCCCCTTTTCTTACTTTTTTTCTGGTCTTGTTCTGGAATACCCTTTCGTTTTCAGGATTCATGTCAACAAAGGAGATAGTTTGAGAGAGAAAAAATACATCGTTAGTGCGTCACGATAAAGATTCGACATATTGTCTATAAAATCGCACAAGTTCAAAGGTTCCAAAAGAGTATATAATATTTTTCTCAAGTAGGAAAAAGGAGAAAAATAGAATATCCGATCTGATCATATATTTAAGCTTTCGATAAATGCATACACAACGGATGTCTAAAGCGACAGAATAAAGGAATAAAGAAAACAACCAATAAACGTACATTTATTGAGGGCTTTTTACAAAAGTGCAGGTCCGTCTGTTCCTAAGAAGTTTTCGAGGGACACATCGAGTTGCTCTCTGTCTTTAGGCAAAGAAGGACCACGAGGACCTCCGTGACTTCGACCATCGCGGCGCGTGTTATCATCAGTCCTTGTCAGGCCTCCAACTCCGTCGCCGGTGGGAGTCAAGGAATTCCTCGCTTCATGTGGTCCTTCTCCTCGAGTTTTCTTGAGCGAATGGAGAGCCAGTGATGTGTCCCTCGTTGTTCGCTCCTATGGTCCCTTGAAGTCGTTGTTGTCCCACGATGTCTTCAGGAGTTGCATTGTTCCAAGTCTTCGGCCGGAGTCTCTGGGTCCTGCGTCGTCTCAAGGTCTGACTCCGGCGAAGTGGGAGGAGGAAGGCGAGAGCGGTCGTCTGTAGACAAACAATAGGAGGACCATCCCAGATGAAGTGTCTTCTATGCTCTTTGTCCTTCGGCCAAAAACAAAAGTTGTCGACCCTTTAACCTTCCCGTTCCTCTTAGTACTTGACTCTTGACTCCACATTTCTCTTAGTAGTGAACCCATAGATGCACCTAACTCAAACTTACTAATACACGACTTATCTCCCATGCTCTTCCCCACTTTAGCATTAAAGCCACCTATTACCAATGTACTTTTACTTCTTTATTTGTTTATTGTCTGGCTTAAATTACCATAGAAGTACTCAATTTAATCGTGTGAACTCTTTTTAGTTCATAAGCCTGAATTATTTTTAGGGAATACCTTTTACCGAAGCGGGGTAGGGCGCTGTTACTTGAGGAGAAGGTCAAGTGAATGGTGGTTCGAATCCTGCCACTGGCGAAGTTGAACCATGGGTATTGTTCATTAAATTCCATGCTACAAAGTCCTCTGTGAGGGAGACCGTCCTAGCCTTCCGATAGAGGGGGTATGTGATGTTAAACCATATCACCTTTTACATAGTCTTATCACAATCCAAACTACCCAATCTGATAAACTACTGAATTTCACGACATTACCAGCAACATCTTGGTTTATCAAGTATCCTACTCCACTAGATCTTTCTTGTCCTTAGCAGCATAGCAGAAAAGGTGGTGACTACCTTGCAATTGCAACAACTTTTCTTCCACTCTTCGGATTTCGCTCATTCCCAAGAAGTCCCACTTCATGTTCTCCAGTCCTTCCCATAAAGTCTACAACCTGTATATATATATATATATATATATATATATATAGATATATATATATATATATCATATATACACACACACACGCATGCACACGCACACACACACATATATATATATATATATATATATATATATATATATATATATATACGCATATGAATACTAACAGGAATACCAGGCTTTGCTTGGGTACAATTTGATTCCAAACTATTGTTGATCAATTCTCGAATGAATAGATCGATGGAGCGGTGAATGGATGAATGGATAGATGACTGATATTGTATAACTGAGACTCTATGTATTACGTCCACTAACTTGTAAAAATTAAAAAATAAAAATTAGTGCAGCTACGGGTTCACTACTAACAGGAAGGTGGAGTCAAGAGTCGTACTATGAGGAACGTGAAGGTTAAAAGGGTCGAGAACTTTTGCTTTTGGCCGAAGGAAGGACAAAGAGGCCGGAAGACCCTTCATCTCAGATGGTCCTCCTCTTGTTCGTCTACAGACGACCGCTCTCGCCTTCCTCCTCCCACTTTGCCGGAGTCAGACCTCAAGACGATGCAAGACCCAGTCGACTCCGGCCGAAGAAAAGGATAAGGTCAACGCGGAAGACATCGAGGGACATGAACGACTTCGAGGGACATTACGAGCGAAAATCGAGGAACACATAAATGGCTCTCACGTTCCTCAAGAAAATTCGAGGAGAAGGACCACATCAAGCGAGGAATTCCTTGACTCCCACCGGTGACGGAGTTGGAGGTCTAACAAGGACACGCGCCGTGATGGTCGAAGTCACGGAGGTCCTCGTGGTCCTTCTTCCCTAGAAGATAGAGAGTAGCTGAGGGACATGAAAGACTTCGAGAGACCTAAAGAACAAACAACGAGGGACACATCACTCGCTCTCGACTCGCTCAAGAAAACTCCAGAAGTACCACAACAAGCGAGGAATTCCTTGACTCCCACCGGCGACGGAGTTGGAGGCCTGACAAAGGCTGATGATGACACGCGCCGTGATGGTCGAAGTCACGGAGGTCCTCGTGGTCCTTCTTCACAAGAAAACAAGGAGAAACCGATGTCACCCTCAAACACTTGGCCAGAGCTGACGGATCTGCACTTTTGTAAAAATCCATCAATAAAGGTATGTTTGTTGGTTGTTTTATTTTTCCTTTATTTTGTCGTTGTTGGGTGGGCCGGACATTTTGTAAAATGACATCAATGAACTTGTGTTTGTTGGTTTTATTTCTTCCTTTATTCTGTCGCTTTAAACATCCGTTGTGTATGCGCTTATCGAAAAATCAAATGTATAATAAGATCGGATATTCTATTTTTCTCCTTTTTCCTACTTGAGAAAAATATCATATACTCTTTTTGAACCTTTCAACTTCCGCGACTTTATAGACAATATGTCGAATCTTTATCGTGACGAACTAACGATGCATTTTCTTTTCTCTCTCAAACTATGTCCTTTGTTGACATTAATCCTGACAACCAAAGGGTTTTCCAGAACAAGGCAAGAAAAAAGGGAAGACAAGGGGCACAATTGACATGAAGGTTCGGATCGTAGTCTTCCTGCTTAAATACTGTCAACGCCATATACTCGGGTTCAGCGAGTCCACAACACAATGGGCAATACCAATCTTTCGAAGGACTTCTTGACATGACCCACCGCTCTTATGCACCACACTACCAAGGCATATGAATCTGTATATAATGGCACTCATAATGGAAGACTACAATGTACACAATCACACACGCCAACATCACAATATACACTGTACGAGGGATTTGGGGGAAAACCCCGTTCCAGTCGTGGTTTTCATCAGGGAGAGAGGACTGCTCGCTCATGCAGTCTAGGGAACAACAACAACTCTCAGCAAGTTCACAAATCACAAGAAAACTTATACAAAATGATTTTATCCAATGCTGAAGTGATCTCTGGAAGGTAAGAGATTAACTCAACTCTCAAACCATTTATTTTGACCAGTGAATCTTAACGGGAGATTGAGGAACCTCTAGGGCTCCAGAGACTTGTATGAGGCTCCACAATATAGCAGATGCAAGATGATTTCATCCAGTAATGAATTGATTTTCAAGAAGTTAAGGTAGAGTATTGTAGACTATAAGCACGGATTCCATGAACACACAGGTTAAAACCCATAGGTCAAAGTGCTTTCGTTTATTCTCTTGTAGGGCCAAAACCAATCCTGCTCCTTTAAAGGTACATTTTCCTAGGTGCAATTAATTACCACTCAATCATGTTCTCATCTAAATCCTTCAGTACAATGACACATTTTATATATTTTGTCTTCGGCTGACGGACCCTGACCCAAATGAGGTCCAAATGGAATGAGACCCATTCAGACTTCAATTGTGGCCCTTTTCTTCATTTTTTCAGGTCTTGTTCTGGAATACCCTTTGGTTTCGGGATTAATGCCAACAAAGAACATAGTTTGAGAGAGAGAAAAAATATATCATTAGTGCGACACGATAAAGATTCGACATACTGTCTATAAAGTCGCGCAAGTTGAGAGCTTCGAAAAGAGTATATGATATTTTTCTCAAGT
>NC_134781.1:18704602-18729602 GCF_046742065.1 Oratosquilla oratoria | reverse complement strand
GAACTTTTGCTTTTGGCAGAAGGAAGGACAAAGAGCCCGGAAGACCCTTCATCTCAGATGGCCCTCCTCTTGTTCGTCTACAGACGACCGCTCTCGCCTTCCTCCTCCCACTTCGCCGGAGTCAGACCTCAAGACGACGCAAGACCCAGTCGACTCCGGCCGAAGACCAGGATCAGGACAGCGCGGAAGACATCGAGGGACATGAACGACTTCCAGGGACATTACGAGCGAAAATCGAGGAACACATAAATGCCTCTCAAGTTATTCAAGAAAGCTCGAGGAGATGGACCACATCAAGCGAGGAATTCCTTGACTCCCACAGGCGACGGAGTTGGAGGTCTAACAAGAACTGATGATGGCACGCACCGTGATGGTCGAAGTCACGGAGTTCCTCGTGGTCCTTCTTCGCCAGATGATAGAGAGCAGCTGAGGGCCATGAAGAACTTCGAGGGACACATCAGTCGCTCTCAACTCACTCAAGAAAACTAAAGAAGGACCACATCAAGCGAGGAATTCCTTGACTCCCATCGGCGACGGAGTTGGAGGCCTGACAAAGGCTGATGACGACACGCGCCATGATGGTCGAAGTCACGGAGGTCCTCGTGGTCCTTCTTACCCAGAAGACAGAGAGTAGCTGATGTGTCCCTCGAAGACTTCGTAGGAGCTGACTGACCGGATGTTTTGTAAAAATCCATCAATAAAGGTATGTTTGTTGGTTGTTTTATTTCTCCTTTATTCTGTCGCTGTTGGGTGGGCCAGCAATTTCGTTAAAAGACTTCAATAAAAATGTGTTTGTTGGCTATATTTCTTCCTTTATTTTGTTGCTTTAAACATTCATTGTGTATGCGCTTATCAAAAAATTTAATATGTAATAAGATCGGATATTCTATTTTTCTCCTTTTTCCTACTTCGGAATAATATCATATACTCCTTTCGAACCTTTCAACTTCCGCGACTTTATAGACAATATGTCGAATCTTTAACGTGACGAACTAACGATGCATTTTTTTCTCTCTCAAACTATCTCCTTTGTTGACATTAATCCTGACAAAGGGTTTTCCAGAACAAGTCAAGAAAACAGGGAAGACAAGGGGCACAATTGACATGAAGATTCGGATCGTAGTCTTCCTGCTTAAATACTGTCAACGCCATATACTCGGGTTCAGCGAGTCCACAACACAATGGGCAATACCAATCTTTCGAAGGACTTCTTGACATGACCCACCGCTCTTATGCACCACACTACCAAGGTACATGAATCTGTATATAATGACACTCATTATGGAAGACTACAATGTACACAATCACACACGTCAACATCACAATAACACTCTATGAGGGATTTATGGGAAAACCCCGTTCCAGTCGTGGTTTTCATCAGGGAGAGAGGACTGCTCGCCCATGCAGTCTAGGGAACAACACAACCGTAAGCAAGTCCACCAATCACAAGAAAACTGATACAAAATGATTTTATCCAATGCCGAAGTGATCTCTGGAAGGTAACAGATTAACTCGACTCTCAAACCATTTGTCTTCACCACTGAATCTTAACGGGAGATCGAGGAACCTCTAGGGCTCCAGAGACTTGTTATGAGGATCCTCAAGATAGCAGATGCTAGATCATTTCATCCAGTAATGAAGTGATATTCAGGAAGTTAAGGCAGAGTATTGTAGACTATAAAATGGGTTCTATGAAAACACAGATTAAAACCAACAGGTCAAAATGCTTTCGTTTATTTTCTTGTAGGGCCAAAATCAATGCTGCTCCTTTAAAGGTACATTTTCCTTGGTGCAATTAATTACCACTCAATCATGTTCTCATCTAAATCCTTCAGTACAATGGCACATTTTATATATTTTGTCTTCGGCTGATGGAACCTGACCCAAATGAGGTCCAAATGGAATGAGACCCATCCAGACTTCAATTGTGCCCCTTGTCTTACCTTTTTCTGGTCTTCTTCTGGAATACCCTTTGGTTTTCACGATTAATGTCAACAAAGGCGATAGTTTGAGAGAGAAAAAATACTTCGTTAGTGCGTCACGATAAAGATTCGACATATTGTCTACAAAGTCGCATAAGTTCAAAGGTTCCAAAAGAGTATGTAATATTCTTCTCAAGTAGGAAAAAGGAGAAAAATAAAATATCCGATCTTATTATATATTTAAGCTTTCGATAAACGCATACACAACGGATGTTTAAGGCGACAGAATAAAGGAATAAAGAAAACCACCAATAAACGTACATTTATTGAGGGTTTTTTACAAAAGTGCAGGTCCGTCTGTTCCTACGAAGTTTTCGAGGGACACATCGAGTTGCTCTCTGTCTTCTGGCGAAGAAGGACCACGAGGACCTCCGTGACTTCGACCACTACGGCGCGTGTCATCATCAGCCTTTGTCAGGCCTCCAACTCTGTCGCCGGTGAGAGTCAAGGAATTCCTCGCTTCATGTGGTCCTTCTCCTCGAGTTTTCTTGAGCGAATGGAGAGCCAGTGATGTGTCCCTCGTTGTTCGTTCCTAGGGTCCCTCGAAGTCGTTGTTATCCCACGATGTCTTCAGGCGTTGCATTGTTCCAAGTCTTCGGACGGAGTCTCTGGGTCCTGCGTCGTCTCAAGGTCTGACTCCGGCGAAGTGGGAGGAGGAAGGCGAGAGCGGTCGTCTGTAAACGAACATGAGGAGGACCATCCCAGATGAAGGGTCTTCCGGACTCCGTCCTTGCTTCAGCCAAAAGCAAAATTTATTGACCCTTTTAACCTTCAAGTTCCTCTTAGTACTTGACTCTTGACTCCACATTTCTCTTAGTAGTGAACCCATAGCTGCACCTAATTCAAACTTTCCAATACACCGCTTATCTCCCATCTTCTTCCCCACTTTAGCATTAAACCCACCTATTACCAACGCACATTTACTTTTTCCTTTATTTATTGTCTGTCTAAAATCACCATAGACGTACTCAATTTCATCGTGTGAACTCTGTGAAGTTGGTACATAAACCTGAAAGCGGGGCGGCGAAGGTCAAGGGAATGGTGGTTCGAATCCTGCAACCGGCGAAGTTGAACCAAGGGTATTGTTCATTAAATTCCATGCTACAAAGTCCTTTGTGAGAGGCACCGCCCTAGCCTTCCGATAGCGGGAGTTTCTGACGTTAAACCATATCACCTTTTACACAGTCTTATCACAATCCAAACTACCCAATCTGATAAACTAATGAATTTCACTACGTTACCAGCAACCTCTCGGTTTATCAAGTATCCTACTCCACTGGATCTTTCCTTGTCCTTACCTGCACAGCAGAAGAGGTAGTGAAAACTTTGCAATTGCAAATACTTTTCTTCCACTCTTCGGACTTCGCTCATTCCCAAGATGTCCCACTTCATGTTCTCCAGTCCTTCCCATAAACTCTACAACCTGTGGTCTTCTGAGATGGTTCTCACGTTGTAAGTATATACCTTCATTTTCTTCATGCTGTTTAATGTCCAAGACTTAGATCTCCATGGACACACACACACACACACACACACACACACACACACACACACATATATATATATTATATATATATATATATATATATATATATACATATATACATACATACATACATACATACATACATATACCAAAGGCTTTTCCCCCCTGCACGAGGGGTAGTAAAAAAAAAAAAGGCATAGAAACCACTTCCACCCATTCCATTTCCTATATATTCCACTCCCCTCCACCCTCCTCCCTCCCTCTTATCTTGGCACCTCCTGGATGACGGGTCATCCTTGCATCCTGTCCACTGCTCTGGGTCAGAAGCAGTGTCGTAAGACACAGCACATCCACAGCAAGGCCGCTTCATAGATTCGGCGACCCCCCCCTCCGTCTCCCCCATGCAGAAAAGGAGAAGACGGGGAGAAATCCCTTCGGGCTGCGTAAATTTTTTTTTTATCATACATACTTCCTCACCCCCATCCCCCACCCACTCTCCCTCATGCATCACAGCATCATCTATACACAACCCTTCTCCATTCACCCCTATCTTCTGTCCTCTCCCGTCCTTCCTCCACAGACATTCCTCTCTTTTGTAATGCCCCTTTCACCCCATCCATCCATCTCATCCTAGGACGCCCCCTCATATTCCTTCCTTCCACCTCTGTCTTCCACACTTCTTTTACTAATCTTTCTTCACTCGTTCTTTCCGTGTGTCCAAACCATCCTAATACTCTTTCATCAACCCTATCTCCCAGTTCCCTTTCCACCCCTGTTCTCCTCCTCACCTCCTCATTTCTCACTCTATCTAGACTGGTAACCTCTATCATACTTCTCAGACATTTCATCTCAAACACATTCAAACTCTTTCTCTCTTCCTCTCTCATGTTCCATGTTTCTGCCCCGTACAATGCTGTTGGCACAATCACTCCTTCATATAACCTCCTCTTAGCATCCATTCCCAGATGTCTATTTCTCATTACACTTTTCAATCCACCAAGGCATTTACTCGCTTCTCTCAATCTACATTCTACCTCTACCCCCACTCCTCCCTTTCCTGCCACATTCGCACCCAAGTATCTAAAACTATCCACTTCCTCCAGTCTTTCACCCTTAATGCTCACTTCCAGCCTGCTGTCACTCTCTCCCCTTGTACATCTCATCACCTTACTTTTGCCCACATTTATCTTCAGCTTCCTTCTTTCACACACCTTCTCAAACTGTCACTAACTTCCTCAATCCCTCCTCTGATCCTGCTACAAGCGCAGTGTCGTCAGCAAACAACTGCCTCACCTTCCACTTTTCTTCATTTTCTTTAATCACCTCCAACCCCTGACCCACTACCCTTGCGTTCACCTCTCGCACCACCCCATCCATACAAAGATTGAACAGCCAGAGCGACATAACAAATCCCTGACGAAGTCCCACCTTTACCTCAAACCATTCCCTCTCTCCATTTCTAATCCTAACGGAAGCTCTACTACATTTAAAAACTCGTGACTGCTCTTAACACCTTTCCTCCTATCCAATATATCTGCAGTACCCACAGTGCCTTCCTGTCTACCCTGTCGTAAGCCTTTTCTAAATACATAAAAGCCCAAAAAACATCATTACATTTTCCTATAGTTTTCTCACATATCTGTCTTACCACAAAATCTGATCTTCATAACCCATACCTGTCCTAAACCCACACTGTTCCTCACCAATAACTCCTTCTGTTCCTCTACTAATCGTGTCAATCAAGATCCTCTCATAAGCCTTCCCAACTACACTCAACAAGCTGATCCCTCTGAAACTACTACACTCACACTTGTCCCCCTTTCTCTTGTAAAGCGTAACTATATTCATATATACATAAACATATATACATACACACACACACACACACACACATACCGGAATATATATATATATATATATATATATATACATATATATATATATATACACAAACACATATATGTATATATATATACATATATATATATATGTATATATATATTCATATATATATACAGTATATATATATATATTCATATATATATACAGTATATATATACATATATATATATATATATATATATATATATATACATACGCATATGAACACTAACAGGAATACCAGGCTTTACTCGGGTACAATTTAATTCCAAACCATGGTTGGTCAATTCTCGAATGAATAGATCGATGGAGGGATGAATGGATGAATGCATGGATGACTGATATTATATAAATGAGACTCGATGTATTACATCCACTGACTTGTATTTTCTTTATATAAAAAATGGGTGCAGCTACGGGTTCATTACACTCAGGAATGTGGAGTCAAGAGTCTAGTACTATCAGAACCATGAAGGTTAAAAGGGTCGAGAACTTTTGCTTTTGGCAGAAGGAAGGACAAAGAGCCCGGAAGACCCTTCATCTCAGATGGTCCTCCACTTGTTCGTCTACAGACGACCACTCCCGCCTTCCTCCTCCTACTTCGCCGGAGTACGACCTCAAGACGACGCAGGACCCAGTCGACTCCGGCCGAAGACCAGGATCAGGACAACGCAGGTAGACATCGAGGGACATGAACGACTTCGAGGGACATTACGAGCGAAAATCGAGGAACACGTAAATGGCTCTCACGTTATTCAAGAAAACTCGAGGAGATCGACCACATCAAGCGAGGAATTCCTTGACTCCCACAGGCGACGGAGTTGGAGGTCTAACAAGGACTGATGATCACACGCGCCGTGATGGTCGAAGTCACGGAGGTCCTCGTGGTCCTTCTTCGCCACAACATAGAGAGCAGCTGAGGGCAATGAAGAACTTCGAGGGACATAAAGAACAAACAACGAGGGACACATCAGTCGCTCTCAACTCACTCAAGAAAACTAAAGAAGGACCACATCAAGCGAGGAATTCCTTGACTCCCATCGGCGACGGAGTTGGAGGCCTGACAAAGGCTGATGATGACACGCGCAGGGGTGGTCGAAGTCACGGAGGTCCTCGTGGTCCTTCTTCACCAGAAGACAGAGAGTAGCTGATGTGTCCCTCTAAGACTTCGTAGGAGCTGACTGACCGGAAGTTTTGTAAAAATCCATCAATAAAGGTATGTTTGTTGGTTCTTTTATTTTCCCTTTATTCTGTCGCTGTTGGGTGGGCCAGCAATTTCGTAAAATGATTTAAATAAAATTGTTTGTTGGTTTTATTTCTTCCTTCATTCTGTCGCTCTAAACATCCATTGTGTTTGCGCTTATCGAAAAATCAAATGTATAATAAGATCGGATATTCTATTTATCCCTTTCTTCCTACTTGAGAAAAATATCATATACTCTTTTCGAGCCTTTCAACTTGCGCAACTTTATAGACAATTTGTCGAATCTTTATTATAGCGCACTAACGATGTATTTTTCCTTTCTCTAACTATCCCTTTGTTGACATTATGACAATCTTTCGAAGGACTGTTTGACATGACCCACCGCTCTTATGCACCACACTACCAAGGCATGTGAATCTGTATATAATAGAACTTATTATGGAAGACTACAATGTACACAATCACACACGCGAACAACACAATAAACACTCTATGAGGGAAAATCCCGTTCCAGCCGTGGTTTTCATCTGCTCGCCCATACAGTCTAGGAAACAACAACAACTCTAAACAAGTCCACAAATCACAAGATAATTTATACCATATGATTTCATCCAATGCTGAAGTGATCTTTGGAAGGTAACAGATTACCTAGACTCTCAAACCATTTATTTTGACCACTGAATCTTAACAGAAGATCGAGGAGCCTCTAGGGTTCCAAAGACTTGTATGAGGATCCTCAGGATAGCATATGCTAGATGATTTCATTCAGTAATGAATTGATTTTCAAGAAGTTAAGGTAGAGTATTGTAGACTATAAGACTGGGTTTCATGAACACAAAGGTTAAAACCCACAGGTCAAAGTGCTTTCGTTTATTTTCTTGTAGGGCCAAAACCAATCCTGCTCCTTTAAAGTTACATTTTGCTTGGTGCAATTAATTACCACTCAATTATGTTCTCATCTAAATCCTTCAATAAAATGGAACATTTTATACATTTTGTCTTCGGCTGATGGAGCCTGACCCAAATTAGGTCCAAATGGAATGAGGTCCATCCAGACTTCAATTGTGCCCCTTGTCTTACCTTTCTCTGGTCTTGTTCTGGAATACCCTTTGGTTTTCACGATTAATGTCAACAAAGGAGATAGTTTGAGAGAGAAAAAATACTTCGTTAGTGCGTCACGATAAAGGTTCGACATATTGTCTATAAAGTCTCACTAGTTCAAAGGTTCAAAAAGAGTATATAATATTTTTCTCAAGTAGGAAAAAGGAGAAGAATAAAATATCCGATCTTATTATATATTTAAGCTTTCGATAAACGCATACACAACGGATGTTTAAAGCGACAGAATAAAGGAATAAAGAAAACAACCAATAAACGTACATTTATTGAGGGTTTTTACAAAAATGCAGGTCCGTCAGTTCCTACGAAGTTTTCGAGGGACACATCGAGTTGCTCTCTGTCTTCTGGCGAAGAAGGACCACGAGGACCTCCGTGACTTCGACCACTACGGCGCGTGTCATCATCAGCCTTTGTCAGGCCTCCAACTCCGTCGCCGGTGGGAGTCAAGGAATTCCTCGCTTCATATGGTCCTTCTCCTCGAGTTTTCTTGAGCGAATGGAGAGCCAGTGATGTGTCCCTCGCTGTTCGTTCCTAGGGTCCCTCGAAGTCGTTCTTGTCCCACGATGTCTTCAGGCGTTCCATTGTTCCAGGTCTTCGGCCGGAGTCTCTGGGTCCTGCGTCGTCTCAAGGTCTGACTCAGGCGAAGTCGAAGGAGGAAGGCGCGAGCGGTCGTCTGTAGACGAACAAGAGGAGGACCATCCCAGATGAAGGGTCTTCCGGCCTCTTTGTCCTTCCTTCGGCCAAAAGCAAAATTTATTGACCCTTTTAACCTTCAAGTTCCTCTTAGTACTTGACTCTTGACTCCATATTTCTCTTAGTAGTGAGCTGCACCTTAGTGGAGCTGCACCTAATTCAAACTTACCAATACACGATATATCTCCTATCTTCTTCCCCACTTTAGCATTAGAGCCACCTATTATCCACATACATTTACTTCTTTCTTTATATATTGTCTGGCTTAAATCACCATAGAAGTACTCAATTTCGTCGTGTAAACTCTGAGGTTGGTGCATAAACCTGAATTATTTTTAGAGAATACCTCTTACGGAAGAGGGGTAGAGTGCCGTTACTTGCGGCGAAGGTCAAGACAATGGTGGTTCGAATCCTGCCACTGGCGAAGTTGAACCAAGGGTATTGTTCATTAAATTCTACGGTACGAACTCCTCTGTGAGGGTCACCGTCCTAGCCTTCCGATAGCGGGAGTTTCTGACGTTAAATCATATAATCTTTTACACAGTCTTATCACAATCCAAACTACCCAATCTGATAAACTAATGAATTTCACTACGTTACCAGCAACCTCTCGGTTTATCAAGTATCCTACTCCACTAGACCTTTCCTCTTCCTTACCTGCATAGCAGAGCAGGTGGTGACAACCTTGCAATTGCAACAGCTTTTCTTTCATTCCTCGGACTTCGCTCATTCCCACGATGTCCAACTTCATGCTCTCTAGTTCTTCCCATAAACTCTACAACCTGTGGTCTTCTGAGATGGTTCTCACGTTGTGAGTATAGATCTTCATTTTCTTCATGTTGTTTAATGTCCACGACTTAGATATGCATGGACACACACACACACACATATGTTGGCTATATTATGCCAAATAATATTGCAGGTGAAAAAAGTACACGAGGAGAAATGGGAGAATTTTACGCCTTAACGTTTCGACCCGCAGGGTCTTGATCACAAAGCTAACAACTCAAACGTAACCGGATATTTTATACACGGACGGGTCATCTTATGGGACGCTTCGGAGAGCTTGTTATTTTATTTGCGTATTCTTTTATTATTAATAAGCTTGTGGCTTTTGCTAAACATATAAAGCCTTCTCTATGGTTAATGTTGTTATTAGTGTTGATATATGCTGCCTCAATTGTCTTCCTTAGTTTCTTGGATGATCCTTTATTTAATACGGTTGTGTTCTTCCAGTCTGGAAGGTGACCATGTTTTCCACATGTATTACTATGGAGTTAGATGTCCTATGGGCTTTTACGTCATTTTTATGTTCATTTATCCTTTTGTTAAGTCCGCGACCATATTCACCAAAATATGTAGAGGGACAGATTTTACACACACATATTTATATATATATATATATATATATATATATATATATATATATATATATATAATATATATATATATATATAGATACTCACACACACACACATACACACACACACACATATATATATACATATATATATATTTATATATATATATATATATATATATATATATACACGCATATAAATACTAACAGGACTACCAGGCTTTGCTCAGCTACAATTTAATTCCAAACCATGGTTGATCAATTCTCGAATGAATAGATCGATGGAGGGATGACTGGATAAATGGTTAATGACTGATATTGTATATATGATAATTGATGTATTACGTCCACCAACTTGTAATTTTTTTATGAAAAAAAAAAAAGAGTGCAGCTACGGGTTCACTACTAACAGGAAGGTGGAGTCAAGAGTCTAGTACTATGAGGAACGTGAAAGTTAAAAGGGTCGAGAACTTTTGCTTTTGGCAGAAGGAAGGACAAAGAGCCCGGATGGCCCTTCATCTGGGATGGTCCTCCTCTTGCTCATCTACAGACGACCGCTCTCGCCTTACTCCTCCTACTTTGCCGGAGTACGAACTCAAGACGGCGCAAGACCCAGTCGACTCCGGCCGAAGAAAAGGACCAGGACAACGCCGAAGACATCGAGGGACATGAACGACTTCGAGGGACATTACGAGCGAAAATCGAGGAACACATAAATGCCTCTCAAGTTATTCAAGAAAACTCGAGGAGAAGGACCACATCAAGCGAGGAATTCCTTGACTCCTACCGGCGACGGAGTTGGAGGTCTAACAAGGACTGATGATGACACGCGCCGTAGTGGTCAAAGTCACGGAGGTCCTCGTGGTCCTTCTTCGCCACAACATAGAGAGCAGCTAAGGGCCATGAAGAACTTCGAGGGACTTAAAAAACAAACAACGAGGGACACATCAGTCGCTCTCAACTCACTCAAGAAAACTAAAGAAGGACCACATCAAGCGAGGAATTCCTTGACTCCCATCGGCGACGGAGTTGGAGGCCTGACAAGGACTGATGATGACACGCGCCATGATGGTCGAAGTCACGGAGGTCCTCGTGGTCCTTCTTACCCAGAAGACAGAGAGTAGCTGATGTGTCCCTCGAAGACTTCGTAGGAGCTGACTGACCGGAAGTTTTGTAAAAATCCATCAATAAAGGTATGTTTGTTGCTTATTTTATTTTCCCTTTATTATGTCGCTGTTGGGTAGGCCAGCAATTTCGTAAAATGATTTAAATAAAATTGTGTTTCTTGGTTTTATTTCTTCATTTATTCTGTCGCTTTAAACCTCCGTTGTGTTTGCGCTTATCGAAAAATCAAATATATGATAAGATCGGATATTCTATTTATCCCCTTTTTCCTACTTGAGAAAAATATCATATACTCTTTTCGAACCTTTCAACTTGCGCAACTTTATAGACAATTTGTCGAATCTTTATTATGGCACACTAACGATTTATTTTTTTCTCTCTCCAACTATCCCTTTGTTGACATTAATCCTGACAACCTAAGGGTATTTTGGAACAGGGCCAGAAAAAAGGAAGACAAGGGGCACAATTCACATGAAGGTCCGGATCGTAATCTTCCTCCTTAAATACTGACAACGCCATATACTCGGGTCCAGCGAGTCCACAACACCATATGGGCAATGACAATCCTTCGAAGGACTTCTTGACATGACCCACCGCTCTTATGCACCACTACCAAGGCATGTGAATCTGTATATAATGGCACTCATTATGGAAGACTAGAATGTACACAATCACACACGCCAACATCACAATATACACTCTATGAGGGATTTATGTGAAAACCCCGTTCCAGCCGTGGTTTTCATCAGGGAAAGAGGACTGCTCGCCCATGCAGTCTAGGGAACAACAACAACAACTCTAAGCAAGTCCACAAATCACAAGAAAACTGATACAAAATTATTTTATCCAATGTTGAAGTGATCTCTGGAAGGTAACAGATTAACTCGACTCTCAAACCATTTGTCTTCACCACTGAAACTTAACAGGAGATTGAGGAACCTCTAGGGCCCCAAAGATTTGTTATGAGGATCCTCAAGATAGCAGATTTTAGATGATTTCATCCAGTAATGAATTGATTTTCCAGAAGTTAAGGTAGAGTATTGTAGACTATAAGCACGGATTCCATGAACACACAGGTTAAAACCCACAGGTCAAAGTGCTTTCGTTTATTTTCTTGTAGGGCCAAAACCAATCCTGCTCCTTTAAAGGTACATTTTCCTTGGTGCAATTAATTACCACTCAATCATGTTCTTATCTAAATCCTTCAGTACAATGGCACATTTTATATATTTTGTCTTCGGCTGATGGAGCCTAACCCCAATGAGGTCCAAATTGAATGAGACCCATTCAGACTTCAATTGTGCCTCTTGTCTTACTTTTTTCTGGTCTTGTTATGGAATACCCTTTGGTTTTCAGGATTGATGTCATCAAAGAACATAGATTGAGATAAAAAATATATCGTTAGTGCGCCATGATAAAGATTCGACATATTGTCTATAAAGTCGCACAAGTTCAAAGGTTCCAAAAGAATATATAATATTTTTTCTCAAGTAGGAAAAACGAGAAAAATAAAATATCCGATCTTGTTATATATTTAAGCTTTCGATAAACGCATACACAACGGATGTCTAAAGCGACAGAATAAAGGAATAAAGAAAACAACCAATAAACGTACCTTTATTGAGGAATTTTTACAAAAGTGCAGGTCCGTCAGCTCCTACGAAGTCTTCGAGGGTCACATCGAGTTGCTCTCTGTCTTTAGGCAAAGAAGGACCACGAGGACCTCCGTGACTTCGACCATCACGACGCGTGTCATCATCAGTCCTTGTCAGGCCTCCAACTCCGTCACCAGTGGGAGTCAAGGAATTCCTAGCTTCATGTGATCCTTCTCCTCGAGTTTTCTTGAGCGAATGGAGAGCCAGTGATGTGCCCCTCGTTGTTCGTTCCTAGGGTCCCTCGAAGTCGTTGTTATCCCACGATGTCTTCAGGCGTTACATTGTTCCATGTCCTCGGCCGGAGTCTCTGGGTCCTGCGTCGTCTCGAGGTCTGACTCCGGCGAAGTGGAAGGTGGAAGGCGAGAGCGCTCGTCTCTTGACGACCGAGAGGAGGACCATCCCAGATGAAGGGTCTTCCGGCCTCTTTGTCCTTGCTTCAGCCAAAAGCAAAATTTATTGACCTAACCTTCAAGTTCCTCTTAGTACTTGACTCTTGACTCCACATTTCTCTTAGTAGTGAACCCGTAGCTGCACCTAATTCAAACTTACAAATACACCACTTATCTCCCATTTTCTTCCCCATTTTAGCATTAAAGACACCTATTATCAACGTACATTTACTTCTTTATCTATTTATTGTCTGGCTTAAATCACCATAGAAGTACCCAATTTCATCGTGTGAACTCTTTTTAGTGCATAAGCCTGAATTATTTTTAGGGAATACCTTTTATGGAAGCGGGGTAGGGTGCCCTTTCTTGAGGCGAAGGTCAAGAGAATGGAGGTTCGACCCCTGCCACCGGCGAGGTTGAACCAAGGGTATTGTTAATTAAATTCCATGCTACAAAGTCCTCTGTGAGGGACACCGTCCTAGCCTTCCGATAGTGCAAGATTCTGACGCTAAACCATATCATCTTTTACACAGTCTTATCACAATCCAAACTACCCAATCTAATAAACTATAGAACATCACTACGTTACTAACAACCTCTTGGTTTTCATGTATCCTACTACACTAGATCTTTCCTTGTCCTTACCTATACAGCAGAAGAGGTGGTGACTACCTTGCAATTGCAACAGCTTTTCTTCCAGTCCTCGGACTTCGCTCATTCCCACGATGTCCCACTTCATGCTCTCTAGTTCTTCCCATAAAATCTACAACCTGTGGTCTTCTGAGATGGTTCTCACGTTGTAAGTATATATCTCCATTTTCTTCATGTTGTTTAATGTCTACGACTTAGATATGCATGGACACACACACACACACACATATGTGTATACACACACACATATATATATATACATATATATATATATGTATATATATATATATATATTCATACATACATAAACATATATACATACACACACACACATACCGGAATGTATACATATATATATACATAAATATATATATACATATATACATATATATATACACTCACACACACACACATACACACACACACACACACACATATATTTATATATATATATATATATATATATTATATATATATATATACATATATATATATACATACGCATATGAATACTAACAAGAATACCAGGCTTTGCTCAGGTACAATATAATTCCAAACCATGGTTGGTCAATTCTCGAATCAATAGATCGATGGAGGGATGAATGGATAAATGGTTAATGACTGATATTGTATAAATGAGACTCGATGTATTACGTCCACCAACTTGTATTTTTTTTTTATGAAAAAAATAAGTCGAGCTACGGGTTCACTACTAACAGGAAGGTGGAGTCAAGAGTCTAGCACTATGAGGAACGTGAAGGTTAAAAGGGCCAAGAACTTTTGCTTTTGGCCGAAGGAAGGACAAAGAGGCCGGAAGGCCCTTCATCTGGGATGGTCCTCCTCTTGTTCGTCTACAGACGACCGCTCTCGCCTTCCTCCTCCTACTTTGCCGGAGTCAGACCTCAAGACGACGCAAGACCCAGTCGACTCCGGCCGAAGACCAGGACCAGGACAACGCCGAAGACATCGAGGGACATGAACCACTTCGAGGGACATAAAGAGCAAACTTCGAGGGACACATGAATTGCTCTTGAGGAGAAGGACCACATCAAGCGAGGAATTCCGTGACTACCACCGGCGACGGAGTTGGAGGTCTAACAAGGACTGATGATCACACGCGCCGTGATGGTCAAAATCACGGAGGTCCTCGTGGTCCTTCTTCGCCAGAAGATTGCGAGCAGCTGAGGGACATGAAAGACTTCCAGGGACTTATAGCACAAACGACGAGGGACACATCACTCGCTCTCAACTCACTCAAGAAAACTCCAGGAGAAGGACCACATCAAGCGAGGAATTCCTTGACTCCCAACGGCGACGGAGTTGGAGGCCTGACAAAGGCTGATGATGACACGCGCAGTGATGGTCGAAGTCACGGAGGTCCTCGTGGTCCTTCTTCACAAAAAAACAAGGAGAAACCGATGTCACCCTCAAACACTTGGCCAGAGCTGACGGATCTGCACTTTTGTAAAAATCCATCAATAAAAGTATGTTTGTTGGTTGTTTTATTTTTCCTTTATTTTGTCGTTGTTGGGTGGGCCGGCCATTTTGTAAAATGACATCAATGAACTTGTGTTTGTTGGTTTTATTTCTTCATTTATTCTGTCGCTTTAAACATCCGTTGTGTTTGCGCTTATCAAAAAATCAAATGTATAATAAGATCGGATATTCAATTTATCCCCTTTTTCCTACTTGAGAAAAATATTATATACTCTTTTCGAACCTTTCAACTTGCGCAACTTTATAGACAATATGTCGAATCTATATCGTGACGCACTAAACGATGTATGTTTTCTCTCTCAAATTATGTCCTTTGTTGACATTAAATCTGAAAACGAAAGGGTATTCCAGAACAGGGCAAGAAAAAAGGGAAGACAAGGGGCACAATTGACATGAAGGTCCGGATCGTAGTCTTCCTGTTTGAATACTGACAAAGCCATATACTCTGGTTCAGCGAGTCCACAACACAATGGGCAATACCAATCTTTCGAAGGACTTCTTGACATGACCCACCGCTCTTATGCACCACACTACCAAGAAATATAAATCTGTATATAATGGCACTCATTTTGGAAGACTACAATGTACACAATCACACACGCCAACAAAACAATATACACTCTACGAGGGATTTATAGGAAAACCCCGTTCCAGTCGTGGTTTTCATCAGGGAGAGAAGACTGCTCGCCTATGCAGTCTATGGAACAACAACAACTGTAAGAAGTCCACAAATCACAAGAAAATTGATACAAAATTATTTTATCCAATGCTGAAGTGATCTCTGGAAGGTAACAGATTAACTCGACTCTCAAACTATTTATCTTGACCACTGAATCTTAACAGAAGATCGAAGAACCTCTAGGGCTCCAGAGACTTGTTATGAGGATTCTCAGGACAGCAGATGCTAGATGATTTCATCCAGTAATGAAGTGATTTTCATGTGTGTGTGTGTGTGTGTGTGTGTGTTTGTACGTATGTGTGTGTGCACGCATTTCAGTGTATACATACACATTTCTGTGAAAATACTAATTACATAAACAGTTGATAATATCATGCACTCTGAACATAAGAACTACAATACACTGAAAATTAATGCATCGAATACTATTAACACTTTTACTTGAGTGCACAGTTTATCCTTTCTGGCTGCCACCAGGCGATTTTATTCACCCGAACGAAACCCCCCCTTGAGCAACGAACGGGCTAGAAATCCTTTGATGTTGGACTTGGACAAGGTGTGCCACATAGTGCCCCACCTGATTGGCACCTGCGGTACTCAATTCTCTTTGTTGTTCCTAAAGTACAGAAACTGAATTGGTATTGACACAACACTAAACACATTGGTGTGAGTGCGGAATGATAGTTGATCCGGGCGGCGAACTTTATATATTATGTTCTGGCAGGCGGTAGACGATTTTAATCGGCTCAAAGGAGGGAGGGTCCCGCAAGAGAATAAATTTCGATATGTAGAGGAACGATTTGAGATTATAATCTATATAATGGGAACACATGTGCACATATTTCTTTTCCCCACTGCTATTCTAAACGGTGATGTCTTGTTTATGTATGTATGAATGCATATATTTATGTGTGTATATGATTATCAACACACACACATATCATATATATATATATATATATACATATATATATATATTATATATATACATATATATATACATATATATATAAATATATACATGTATATAAATACATATATATATATATTATATATATACATATAAATGCATATATGTATGCGTGTGTTTGTATATACAATGCATATATATTTATATTTACATATATACTGTATATTACATATATCTATATATATATATATATATATATATATATATATATTTACTATAATAAAGTAGTAGCCTGTTTGTTTGTTTGTTCACGAACTCCTAGGGTTTTGGAGATAGACCCCCATAACCATATATATTCTGATACCCTATCACTCCAGGTACTTTGATAACTATATTTCATTTCCATAAAAAATATTTTGAATAGAGTTAACGGCTGAAATTAGGTGAGGTATGGTTAGGTTAGGGATTATTCACGAGTGTGTGTATATATATATATATATATATATATATTTATATATATATATATCTATCTATCTATATATATATATATATATATATATGAATAGAATCACCAGTAACGGTGATGTCGATCAAATAATTGTGTTTGTTGGTTATATTTCTTCATTTATTCTGTCGCTTTAAACATCCGTTGTGTATGCGCTTATCTAAAAATGAAATATATAATAAGATCGGATATTCTATTTTTCTCCTTTTCCTACTTCGGAAAAATATCATATACTCTTTTCGAACCTTTCAACTTGCGCGACTTTTTAGACAACATGTCGAATCTTTATCGTGACGCACTAACGATGTATTTTTTCTCTCTCAAACTATCTCCTTTGTTGATATTAATCCTGACAACCAAACAAGAAAAAAGGGTTGACAAGGGGCACAATTGACATGAAGATTCGGATCGTAGTCTTCCTGCTTAAATACTGACAACGCCATATACTCGGGTTCAGCGAGTCCACAACACAATATGGGCAATGCCAATCCTTCGAAGGACTTCTTGACATGACCCACCGCTCTTATGCACCACACTAACAATGCATGTGAATCTGTATATAATAACACTCATGGAAGACTGCAATATACACAATCATACACGCCAACATCACCATATACACTCTATGAGGGATTTGTAGGAAAACCCCGTTCCAGCCGTGGTTTTCATCAGGGAGAGAAGACTGCTCGCCCATGCAGTCTAGGGAACAACAACAACTGTAAGAAGTCCACAAATCACAAGAAAATTGATACCAAATTATTTTATCCAATGTTGAAGTGATCTCTGGAAGGTAACAGATTACCTAGACTCTCAAACCACTTATCTTGACCACTGAATCTTAACAGGAGATTGAGGAACCTCTAGGGTTCCAGAGACTTGTTATTGTTATGAGGATCCTCAAGATAGGAGATGCTAGATGATTTCATCCAGTAATGAAGTGATTTTCAAGAAGTTAAGGTAGAGTATTGTACTCTATGAGCATGGGATCCATGAACACACAGGTTAAAACCCACAGGTCAAAATGCTTTCGTTCATTTTCTTGTAGGGCCAAAATCAATGCTGCTCCTTTAAAGATACATTTTCCTTGGTGCAATTAATTACCACTCAATCATGTTCTCATCTAAATCCTTCAGTACAATGGCACATTTTATATATTTTGTCTTCGGCTGATGGAGCCTGACCCAAATGATTTGGTCCAAATGGAATGAGACCCATTCAGACTTCAATTGTGCCCCTTGTCTTACTTTTTTCTGGTCTTGTTCTGGAATATACTTCGGTTTTCAGGATTAATGTCAACAACGATGATAGTTTGAGAGAGAAAAAATACTTCGTTAGTGCGCCACGATAAAGATTCGACATATTGTCTGTAAAGTCTCACAAGTTCAAAGGTTCAAAAAGAATATATAATATTTTTCTCAAGTAGGAAAAAGGACAAAAATAAAATATCCGATCTTATTATATATTTAAGCTTTCGATAAACGCATACACAACGAATGTTTAAAGCGACAGAGTAAAGGAATAAAGAAAACAACCAATAATCGTACATTTATTGAGGGCTTTTTACAAAAGTGCAGGTCCGTCTGTTCCTACGAAGTCTTCGAGGGACACATCGAGTTGCTCTCTGTCTTTAGGCAAAGAAGGACCACGAGGACCTCCGTGACTTCGACCATCACGGCGCGTGTCATCATCAGTCCTTGTCAGGCCTCCAACTCCGTCGCCGGTGGGAGTCACGGAATTCCTCGCTTCATGTGGTCCTTCTCCTCGAGTTTTCTTGAGCGAATGGAGAGCCAGTGATGTGTCCCTCGTTGTTCGCTCCTAGGGTCCCTCGAAGTCGTTCTTGTCCCACGATGTCTTCAGGCGTTGCATTGTTCCAAGTCTTCGGCCGGAGTCTCTGGGTCCTGCGTCGTCTCAAGGTCTGACTCCGGCGAAGTGGGAGGAGGAAGGCGAGAGCGGTCGTCTGTAGACGAACAAGAGGAGGACCATCCCAGATGAAGTGTCTTCTATGCTCTTTGTCCTTCGGCCAAAAACAAAAGTTCTCGACCCTTTTAACCTTCCCGTTCCTCTTAGTACTTGACTCTTGACTCCACATTTCTCTTAGTAGTGAACCCATAGCTCCACCTAATTCAAACAAACCAATACACAACTTATCTCCCATCTTCTTCCCCACTTTAGCATTAGAGCCACCTATAACCCACTTACATTTACTTCTTTCTTTATATATTGTCTGGCTTAAATCACCACAGAAGTACTCAATTTCGTCGTATGAACTCTGTGAGATTGCTGCATAAACCTGAATTATTTTTAGAGAATACCTTTTATGGAAACGGGGTAGGGCGCCGTTACTTGCAGCGAAGGTCAAGGGAATGGTAGTTCGAATCCTTCCACCGGCGAAGTTGAACCAAGGGTATTATTCATTAAACTCCACGCTACAAAGTCCTCTGTGAGGGCACCGTCCTAGCCTTCCGATAGCAGGATTTTCTGACGTTAAACCATATCACTTTTTACACAGTCTTATCACAATCCAAACTACCCAATCTGATAAACTACTGAATTTCACGACATTACCAGCAACATCTTGGTTTATCAAGTATCCTACTCCATCTAGATCTTTCCTTGTCCTTACCTGCACAGCAGAACAGGTGGTGACAACCTTGCAATTGCAACAACTTTTCTTCCGCTCTTCTGACTTCGCTCATTCCCACGATGTCCCACTTCGTGCTCTGTAGTTCTTCCCATAAACTCTACAACCTGTGGTCTTCTGAAAATGGTTCTCACGTTGTGAGTATATATCTTCGTTTTCTTCATGCTGTTTAATGTCGAAGACTTAGATCTGCATTGACACACACACACACACACACACACACACACACACACACACACACACACACACACTCATATATATATATATATATATATATATATGTATATATATGTATATATATATATGTAAATATATAACATATATATACATATATATATTCATATACCTATATGTATATATATATATATATATATATATATACAAACATGTACACACACACACACACACACACACACACACACACACATATACATATATATATATATATATATATATATATATATATATATATACATATATACATATATGTATATATACATAAGCATATGAATACTAACAGGAATACCAGGTTTTGCTCGGGTACAGTTTAATTCCAAACCATGGTTGGTCAATTCTAGAATGAATAGATCGATGGAGGGGTGAATGGATGAATGGATGGACGACTGATATTGTATAAATGAGACTCAATGTATTACGTCACACCAACTTGTAATTTCTTTTATAAAAAAAAAGTGCAGCTACGGATGCTCTACTAACAGGAAGGTGGAGTCAAGAGTCTAGTACTATAAGGAACGTGAAGGTTAAAAAAGTCGAGAACTTTTGCTTTTGGCAGAAGGAAGGACAAAGAGCCCGGAAGACCCTTCATCTGGGACGGTCCTCCTCTTGTTCGTCTACAGACGACCGCTCTCGCCTTCCTCCTCCTACTTTGCCGGAGTCAGACCTCAAGACGACGCAAGACCCAGTCGACTCCGGCCGAAGACCAGGACCAGGACAACGCCGAAGACATCGAGGGACATGATCGACTTCGAGGAACATAAGGAGCGAACTTCGAGGGACACATAAATGGCTCTCACGTTATTGAAGAAAACTCTCCAGGAGAAGGACCACATCAAGCGAGGAATTCCTTGACTCCCACCGGTGACGGAGTTGGAGGTCTAACAAGGACTGATGATGACACGCACCGTGATGGTCGAAGTCACGGAGGTCCTCGTGGTCCTTCTTCGCCACAAGATAGAGAGCAGCTGAGGGACACGAAGGACTTCGAGGGACCTAAAGAACAAACAACGAGGGACACATCAGTCGCTCTCAACTCACTCAAGAAAACTAAAGAAGGACCACATCAAGCGAGGAATTCCTTGACTCCCACCGGCGACGGAGTTGGAGGCCTGACAAAGACTGATGATGACACGCGCCATGATGGTTGAAGTCACGGAGGTCCTCGTGGTCCTTCTTACCCAGAAGACAGAGAGTTGCTGATGTGATCCTCGAAGACTTGGACAGAGCCGAATGACCGGAAGTTTTGTAAAAATCCCTCAATAAAAGTACGTTTGTTGGTTGTTTTATTTTTTCCTTCTATTCTGTCGCTGTTTGGGTGGCTCCTCAATTTTGTAAAAAATCTTCAATAAGTTTGCATTTGTTGGTTTTATTTCTTCCTTTATTCTGTCGCTTTTAAGATCTATTGTATATGCGTTTATCGAAAAATTAGATAAAACATAATATGTTTAGAGATTTTATTTTTCTTATTTTTCCTACTCTAAAAAAATCATATACCTCTTTTGGAACCTTTGAACTTGTGCGACTTTACAAATTATATGGAGAATCTATCGTAACGCACTTACCGGTGTATTTCCTTCTCTTTCAAATTATGTACTTTGTCGACTCGAATCCTGAAAACCAAAGGGTATTCCAGAACAATTCCAGAAAATAAAAGAAGACAAGGAGCACAATTGACACGAAGATTCGGATCGTTTTCCTGCGTAAATACTGACAACGCCATATACTCTGGTTCAGCGAGTCCACAACACCATGGGCAATTCCAATCCTTCGACGGGCTTCTTGACATGACCCATCCGTGTTAAGCACCACATTACAAAGGTGTGTGAATCTTTCCAAGACCTCATTATCCTCACCTCATGCACGGACAGACTGAACTTTGCCATCCATTGAAGCCCCCAGAACGTCCGGATCTTGGCCCTGGTCTGAGTGACCTGGGGCCAAATTCATAAAATATCCTAACCCCTAAGTCTAGACATAAATCCTCAAAATGGCGGAGACTTTACTTAAATCAGTTGTCCACAATGTCGAGGTTATGTCTAGACATAAGCATTAAGATCGCCGACATAAGGATTTAGGTAAAATCTCCTACATTTTGAAGATTTATGTCTAGACTTAGGGGACAGGATCTTTTATAAATTCGGCCCCTGAAGACCAAGTGGCCTAGGACCTCGAACGGCTTCCTGAGATGTACAGCATATATACATAGATAAATAGATGCATACATACACACACGATCTCCAAAGACATATATGAATATATGCTAATAAGAACACGAGTACGTGTGTTCACTTATGCAAAGTAGACCACTTGGAAAAAGAAACTAACAAAGCAGAGCGCTTTCGTATATTACATCTTCAGTGCATATGAATATATATATATAAATACATACATACATACATGCATATATATATATACATATATATATATATATATATACATATATATACGCGCGTGAATGTAATACATATAATACATATTTCTACGGAAGTCATTAAAATATAGTTTAATTCTATAGATTGAACTGCATTGCTGAGGTTCAGATCACACCTCAACGGAGAAGGTGAACTACATATAAACAAAGAAATAAATAAATGAATACATAAATAAATAAACATATAAAAATGGTGACATAACACAACGATTAAGAAGACAAAAGGTCCTCAATCCTCGCACATATTAGGGAGGAATAAAGAAGAAAAATGTGAAAAAAGAGGACAGAATATTTGCTCACATTGGGAAGAAAGTATAACCCATCGTGGGAGTTTGTGAATTTAAAAGTTATCTATTTTCATTGCTGTTTTTACCTCTTTGTCACTTTATATCTTACACGTGTATACACACTCACAAACACATACACACACACACACACACACACATTTATATATATGTATATATATATATATATATATATATATATATAAATGCATGTTGAATTGAATACTACAAGAATCTGACAATTGTTCAACTTCTTCATATTTTATCTTTAAATGCTGTCGTATTCAATTCAACATGCATCAAAGAAAATTTGCTTCCTTCCTTTACGGTATGTATATATATATATATATATATATATATATATATATATATATATATATATAAAAGGAGAGAGAGAGAGAGAGAGAGAAAGGACGAGTTAGCCCGTGTCCTTGGCTCTCTGCCCGTCCAACAGTGCCTCATAACCCATTTCTTCACATCTCTCAGAGTACACGAGTCCATCCCCACCCCAACTGACATCACCACCACCAACAACAACAACTACTCTAGCATTACTACGACCACTAATCACCAAGACTGTCGTCGTCGTTGTTGTTGTTGTTGTTGTCGTTATCGTCGTCGTTGTCGTTATCGTCGTCGTCGTTGTTGTTGTTGTTGTTGTCGTTATCGTCGTCGTTGTCGTTATCGTCGTCGTTGTTGTTGTTGTTGTTGTTGTTGTCGATATCATCGTCGTCGTCTTCGTCATCATCATTGTCAATATCGGCATCACACCTTAGGAGTGAGAATGTTAGGATAATACACCAAGAGGCGCTTTGCCGCCTTCAAAGCACCTTTGCCCAGTGTGTAAGGAGAGCCAGGGGAGTAGGAGTAGGGAGGAGGGGAAAGGAGGAGGTGATGGAAAGGAGAGGGAGAACGAGGTAATAGGAAAAGGAACGAAAGAAGGGAATAGGAGACAAAGACACGTAAGAGGAAAGGGAGAGTAAAGGCAGGGAATGAGAGGTAAAGGGGAGGGGAAGAAAGGGAAGGAGACGTGAGAGGAACAGAGGGGAGGAGATAAGTAGAGGGGAGGGAAAGAGAGAAAAAGGGGAGAAAGAAGAGCGGAGGAGAAGGAGTAAAGAGAAAGGGAGATAATGGGGAGAAGGAGGGAGAAGGAGGGAGAGGGAGGGAGAAGGAGGGGGGATGAAGGGAGAGTAATAAGTAAGGAAAATAAATAAGATGAATGTCAGAGCATTTGAAAGAGGAGAAGAGGAAGAAAAGAGGAGAGGAGAGGAGAGGAGGGGAGAGGAGGCGAGAGGAAGGGAGAGGAGGGAGGGAGACAAGGGGGAGTAGAAAGAAGATGAAGAGAGGGGAAAGGAAAGGGGAGAGGAAGGGAGACGAGAGGAGTTGAGGGGAGAGGAGAGAACATGAGGGGGGAGGGGAGGGGAGGGGAAGAGAGGGGGAGGGGATGGGAAGGTTGAGCACAAGGGGATGACAGAGGAGGGGAGGGCAGAAGAGGGGAGATGATAGGGGATGAGGGGAGAGGAGAGAACATGAGGGGGGAGGAGAGGGGACGAGAGGGGAGGGGGGGAGGGGAGGGGGGAGGGGGACCTCAACATTGAAAGGACGCGATTCGTCGGCCGGAAGCGCCAGGGAATAAAAAACGGTCCGTAGGCACGTAAAAGCCGGAGACCCCTATGGACACATACATTCTGACACATACGCGTATATCCATACATGTAGACATGTATGTGTACATATGTACGTACTTATGTATTCATGTATGTATGTATATATGTATGTGTATACGTACGTATGTATGTATTAATATATATGTATATATGTATGTATGTGTATGTATATATGTAAGTATCTATTCATGTATGTATGTATTCATGTTTGTATGAAAACGGGCGCATGTACGTTTCTGTCTACTCATACGATTACAAAAACATGTATGTGTATGTATATATGTATGTATGTATTCATGTATGTATGTATGTATGTATGTATATATTCATGTTTGTATGAAAACGGGCACATGTACGTTTCTGTCTACTCATACGATTACAAAAACATGTAACCATGGACACACACACACACGCGCGCGCGCGCGTGCGCGCACACGCATATATACACATACACACATAAATACATACACACACACACACACACACACACAGTGGTATGGTCCTCACAAAGAAATAACAAGATAGAGAGAATAGAAATGGCAGCGACCAAATTGATTGTCAGCTTGGCAGATAAATCATACGACGAGAGACTAAAAGCAATGGG
>NC_134781.1:18694602-18697102 GCF_046742065.1 Oratosquilla oratoria | reverse complement strand
TCCGCCTTCAAGTTCTCCCCCAAACACACGTATATCACAACAGACCCTCTCGTCTCCCCAGCTCCCCCCTTTCCCCCAACTTCTCGTCGTCTCCCCACCTTCCCCTTTCCCAGAAACCTCTCGTCATCTCCCCACTTCCCCTTTCCCCCAACCTCGCGTCTCCCCACCACCTCCCCCCTTTCCCCCAACCTCTCGTCTCCCCACCTACCCCTTTCCCCCAAATTACCGTCGTCTCCCCACCTCCCCTTAACCCCCAACCTCTCGTCTCCCCACCTCCCCCTTTTCCCCAACCTCTCGTCTCCCCACCTCCAACAATCTATTTCCACCACCGCCACCAGATCCCCCTTCCTCCTACTTCTCTCCCTTTATCCCCCCCTTTTTCCTTTCCCAAACAACCCCCAACTCAGTCTTCCACCCTCCTTCCCTCCATTATGTGTGTGTGTATGTATGTATATATATATATATATATATATATATATATATATATATATATATATATATATATATACACATATATATATATATATGTATATATATATATATATATATATATATATATATATATATATATATATATACACAAGCATATGATAATCCCTCGTTTTAACGGACTTCCCTTTAATGGATATCGGAAGGAACGGACCAAATCTGTTGCAGCCGCCGACTCAGTCTGTAAATCCCACGTGCTGCGCACTGAGTTGTGGCGGCACTGAACACCACGAGCCGATTTTAAACAGAAAAATATTGAATTTGCTGTATCATAGTGCATATTTGCTGCGTGCGGGTATTTTACACTTACAGATTGGATGGTGTGCTTGATTAAAAGCACTGTACTGATATTAGCCACTACATAGTGTCAGTAACTGCGACAATCGGCATTATTGGACCAATGTTCCCTAATTTTTGTCCATTAAAGCGAGGGGTGAGTGTATGTATATATATATATATATATATATATATATACACATATATGTATACACACATATGCATATATAAGGAAACCAGTTCCTTCTTGCAATTATTCCCACGCCTTGACAGAGGATTGCAAGTAATGAATGTTGATTCAATTGCATAATCGCTGCACTTAGCTGTGCAATTTCAACACAATTAATTTCACCCACATCACGCCACTCGACCACTCACACCAGCGGCAGGACAGACTCGGAGCTTGAGTGAGGGGGGAAGGGGGAGGGGGACTGGGGGGAGAAAGGGGGGGAGAGATATCCTGCGGGAGAAGGGGAGGAGTCCTTCTCCCCAAGAGCAGCGTCCGACACCACCACGAGGCTAGGAAAGGGAGTTTAAGTGTTTTATTCTCACTGTCGACAGACGATCTTATCCAACACGGTAGATATCCATTTTGCCACCCATTAAATGCTAATTATTTCCTTTAATATAGTGTCACACTTTACGTACTCTGTGTTGGTAAGAGACAAATGACTTATTTAATCTCAAAAGATTGGTCAAGTTCAGTCTACGGCTCACTCCTAAATGGCAAAACTTCTAGACGGAAAAATGTTACGAGTGGAGTTCCTCAGGGTTCCGTTCTTGGGCCACTTCTATTCATAATATATGTATAAATTATATAGACCACGGACTGAAATCTATTGTCTCCAAATTTGCTGATGATACAAAACTGTGTGGAATGGGAAATGGTTACTTAAACCAATTAGATATTCAAGAATATTTTGATAAACTACAGCAATGGTCTGAAAAGTTGTTAATGAAATTTAGCACAAGTAAATGTAAGTACGATTACAAGTTGTTTGGAAAGTCGTTAAAAAAATGTGGATAGTGAAAAGGATCTCGGTTTGATCATCAGTAATGATCTCAAATAATTTAAGGGGTGTATTTCCGCCTCAGAGAACGCAAGTCATATTCTAGGACTGACTGCGTGATCTTTTGATTTTAAAAGTCCATCTGTCATTAACAAGCTATATAATCGTTAGTTCGTCCACATTTTAAATATGCTGTTTCCGCATGGTCACCGAATCTCATAGACATTGACAGATTGGAAAAAGTACAACGGCGAGCCACAAAACTGATTCCAAATACCAGAAATAAATCATCCGAAATTCGACTAAACCGTATGCGTCTATTTTCCCTAGAAAAGCGTAGACTCAGAGGTGATTTGATACAGGTCTTTAAGATTATAAAGGGAATCGACATCAAAAGTGACGTAATTTTCACAGTGAATGCAAATCAGACAAGAAATAAAGGTCTCAAAGTTTCGGGAAGTATAATCTATTTGGATGTGGGTAGAAACAACTTCGCCAACCATGTAGTAAGTGAATAGTTTAAACTTCCTGCAGAGGCAGTGCAATTTAATACAGTTCGAAGTTAGATTCATTTAGATAAACACCTAAGCAATAAGTTGTAATGCCTGCCACATATTTCTATTTATTTCTTTTATCTATTATTATTTAATTATTTACTACTATTTATCTGTTTGCTTATCATTTATCATTATCTATTTATTTATTCTATTTATTTTTTACTTTTT
>NC_134781.1:18677102-18682102 GCF_046742065.1 Oratosquilla oratoria | reverse complement strand
AGGAGCATGAGGAGGAAGAGGAGGATGAGGAAGAGGAAGAAGAGGATGGTGATGTGGGAAAAGAGGATGAAAATGAGTAAGAAGAAGATGAGGAGGAAGGGGAAGGAGAAGAAGAGAAAGACGAGGAAGAGAAAGAAGAGGAAGAGAAGGACGAGGAGGAGGACGAGGAAGAAGAAAGAAAGGGAGGAGAAAAGGTGAGGAGAAACAAGAGAGGAGGAAAAAGATGAAGAGAAGAGAAGAAAGAGGAGAAAAGAGAGAGGGACCATAAGAAACAGAGGAAAGATGAGAACATAATCATCAAACCACAATTAACAAAATAAAAAATGGTTAATAATAAATAACAAAAACAACAGAAGCCACAGGAGAGGCAAGAGGAAAGATGAGAACATAATTATTAGATAACAATTGACAAAATAAAAAATGGTTAATAATAAGTAACAAAAAGAGCAGAAGTCATAGGAGAGGCAAGAAGGAAAAGAGGGAACGAAACGAGTCTGTAAAAGGAAAAGTCGATACAAAATGAAGACACGAAAGGTCATTTTCCCATCTGATTCCAGGTAATAGGTTCCTTATTGCGTGGCCATGTCGCCCAATCGAACAGCTATAATATTATGCATGCAAGTATATCATATCCATTTCAATATATATCCACATCTGTTTTCATAAGCATATGCATGAATGCATACACACACACACACACACACACACACACACACACACACACACAAAAATATATATATATATATATATATATATATATATATATATATGCATACTTACACATATATATATATATAATATATATATGTATATATATAATATATATAAATATATATATATATATACATACATGTACGTACAGATCATACAAAAATATAATATAATACAGACATAACCATGCATTCAATTACGCATAGAATACAAGCTATAAACTCGACCCACCTTGACAAAGTTTTCTCGACCTCTTGGCCTGACACACACACACCGCAAAGGCAGATTCTCCACCTCCAACTACGGACCATAATTCTTGTCCGTGACGATCCTGTGACACGCTGGCGATACATCACACGAATGACATTTACACTTGATCAGACATGTCAGCGACATGTCGTTACTTGGTCGTAATGACATGCATTTGAGGCGTTGTGGCATGACTATTACAACGCAAGGTGACTATCATTTCTTCTTGATTTGCGTCTCGAGGTGGTCAATAAATCTAAGGTTAGGTATTAGTTGTAGAGCTTGCCTAAGAGCTGTGTCTAGATGCACGACAATTTATGAAAACATATCTTCTTTTGAAAATGCTTTCGGGATTTAGATGTCCACAAAATATTACAAGTATTTTGTGTACGTGTGTGTGTGTGTATGTGTGTGTGTGTGTGTGTGCGTGTGTGTGTGTGTGTGTGTGTGTGTGTGTGTGTGTGTGTGTGTGTGTGTGTGTGAGTGTGTGCGTGTGTGTATGTGTGTTTAAGTCCACAGCTAAACACAGGCATTTCCCAACTTCTCTCGCGCTCAGCACAACTGTGTCAACCTTTGCGATATCACTCCTTCAAACTTCTCTTTTTCGTCCCTTAACCCCTTATCTAATGTATATATGAAGAGAGAAAGAGAGAGAGAGAGAGAATGTGTGTGTGTGAGAGAGAGAGAGAGAATGTGTGTGTGTGAGAGAGAGAGAGAGGGAATGAGAGTGAGAGAGTGAGAATATCAAGGAATTACAAGGAATCTCAGTACCTCAAAAGGTTTTAGACCCATAATGAGGAAGTACCGTTAAAAGGTTACCGGGGATTCATACTAGTACTTACACTAATCTTTGCAGCACCTTGCTTGACTTTCGAAACGCTCAACTGAGGAACTGCTTACCACGTCCTTTAGCAGTCCTTTCTAAGTGCTGCAGATTTTACAGGTAAACAAAAAAAAGTCACCAACCTTGTCACAAGAGTAACGAGGGAGATTAAGCTTCCACCAATAATTGCGAGTGGCATTCACGTTCAAGCTAAAGAAATGTCGATAGTCAATGTTATCAAACGCCTTGAAGTATTTTTGAAACATCTATCAACTGTCCTCGCAATCTCCTGGTTCATAAAGAAAAGAGAGCCAAAGAGTTGAGAGGTTTCTGAAAGCCCATGTGTCTAATGGCGGGAATAAGTTTCGTTGCTCATGCCCCATTAACAACTACACACTGTCTTCTATCTTTCAACCAGACTTCAATCCAATTTAACACCGCTTCTCTAATACCCATGACTCGAACTTTCGACATCAACCTCTTGTGAGGTACCTTATCAAAGGCTTTCTCGAAGTCGAGATAAAGTATGTCGATTGTTCTCTTCCTGTCATATTCTTGAAGCATGACATGGAAGAATGTTATCAGGTTGGTTAAGCATGATCTATGACGCCGAAAACCATGCTGCGAGTCTAAAAACAAGTTATGTTTCCCTCCAGAAACTCTCGACTGTTCTGCCCACAAGGACACTTTTGAATATCTTCCCTATTATGGAAGTAAGGGCGATAAGTCGAAGATTTCCCGGTTTTGTGTGATCCCCTTTCTTGGAGATAGGAGTCACGTCTACTTCCCGCCACTCCCTAGGCACTTCTCCTGTCCGCAGAGATAGAGATAGATAGATAGATAGAGAGAGAGAGAGATAGACAGAGAGATAGAGAAAGAGGGTATATATGTGTATACATACATACATACATTATATACATATATATATACATTTATATATATATATATATTTATGTATATGTATCTATCTATCTATATATATATATATATATATATATAGAGAGAGAGAGAGAGAGAGAGAGAGAGAGAGAGAGAGAAAGCGAGAGTAAGAGAGAGAGAGAGAGAGAGAGAGAGAGAGAGAGAGAGAGAGAGAGAGAGAGAGATAGACAGACAGACAGAAAGCGAGAGAGTAAGAGAGAGAGAGAGAGAGAGAGAGAGAGAGAGAGAGAGAGAGAGAGAGAGAGAGAGAGAGAGAGAGAGAGAGAGAGAGAGAGAGAGAGAGAGAGAGAGGTGGGAGAGGAAACGGCTCAGTTTGCTATTGATTCGTAAGGTTGAGTGCATCGACCTCAGCTGCCAGCGCTGACTGGTTATTTCATCAAGCCACAGAGGAGAACCGACCTGTGACGCAGCGTGGCGTTGACCTATGACGCAATAAAGGCACCGATATATGACGCAATCTGACGCATTGAAGGCATCGACTTATGACGCAATCTGACACAAGTTTAGTACATAGATCTGTGATATGGGAAAACACATATTATCAACGACAGTGACCTCTGACGTAGGTATGATGACCTATGACCTAGGCAGACTGACCTGCGGGATTTATTCTGGTTAAACAGACGATTTTCTTAACCTACAGGGAAATCCCTGTGACGAATATTTTTCTTTGTGTGACGGCACTTTACTGGAATCAAGTCAATCAGTATTTCGACCTCCTCTTCCTCCTCCACGTTTTCCACTTCCCCTCCAGTTAGAATCACACCTGTATCGAAACCCGCATGGTTACACATACATACGCAAACACACACACACACACACACATACACACACACACACACACATACACACATATATATATATATATATATATATATATTTGTGTGTGTGTGTGTGTGTGTGTGTGTGTGTGTGTGTGTGTGTGTGTGTGTGTGTGTGTGTGTGTGTGTGTGTGTGTGTGTGTGTGTGTTGAGACATTCTGACATGTTGACGTAAGTGGAGTAGGAAACACAGGAGTCTTAGTCTGAGTTTATTCCTGACTAGTTTCGCATATATATATATATATATATATATATATATATATATATATATATATATATATATATATGCAGAATGATCACTAAAAAAACACGTCATCCAATAATTTTGCTGGTAACCACAAAGGAAGTCAGAAAGAAACAACAAATCCCAAGCGCTTTCGTGTTATTCCCGTGAAGATGTAAATAACACGAAAGCACTTGGAAAGTACTTTTTCTTTCCGTATATATATATATACATATTATATATATATATATATATATATATATATATATATATATATATGAGAGAGAAATGTGCGGAGAAGGGCAAACGATGATGTGTTGGGAGAGTTTATTGCCCTAACGTTTCGACCAACTTGGTCTTCTTCAGAGGACGTGCTGCATTATATAAATTAGGGCAATAAACTCTATTCGTAACACATCTTCGTTTGCCGTTCCCCATCCATTTCTCTCTCATTTGTCTGAAGTAATTTTTAAATATATATATATATATATATATATATATATATATATATATATACATTAATATATTTGTTTCAATTTTTCGAAGCTGCTATTTCCGTACGACATTACTTGTCCCCTTGGTTCAATTTATCATCTAAATGACCTGGATGCAAACTTTCAGACGAATTCAGTGTTTTCAGTCTGAACGCTTCCATCACCTTAACATTGCAAATTTACCTAATGTAGTTCACATGAATGTTATTAAATGGAGTTTCAAACTTTCTGATGCTTTGTTGCTGTTTTAAAGTTAAAAACTGGAAATGTTGTTTCCTTAACTTTAATCCATAGTTTTGTTATTATGATTTATATGAGCTTCAATATGTGTTTAGACGTCTGAAACCTCTAAATATTACTCGATTTTCTCAGCTTTGGTAGACATTTGTCTTATATCAACAGGACTGGGAGCATAAATGTGATAAATAAAATAAATTTAAACTCATTTTACACCTTAAATAAAACGCCTTCGAAAATAGTCAGGAATAAAATCAGACTAAGACTCCTGTTTTTTACTATTTTCTCCGACGTCATTTATAATTAACTCTTCCTAGCTGCCGTCAGGAGATTTAATTTAGCTGAGGGAAACATAGAGAAATCCAGTACGAATAATAATAATATTGATGATAATAATCATAATAATCATAATAATAATAATAGTAATAATAATAATAGCAATAACAATGATAATAACAATTATAATGATAACAATAATAATAATAATAACAATGATAAAAATA
>NC_134781.1:18647102-18649602 GCF_046742065.1 Oratosquilla oratoria | reverse complement strand
GCCTTCTGCCCTTCCTTTTCCCCCAGAACCATCCCCCATAGCTATTATCAACCATCAATATTCATTATTCAGCGTTTATACCCAATATCCTTACCATCCATCCTTCTACGGTCCATCTCCACCCGCTCTACTCAACCCCCCACACCCCCTTCAACTCCCCAGCCGCTCCCCGTCCATTTCCATCCCCCGTCTATCCTTCTTCAACTTATTCCCTGTCCATCGTCTACTTTCCCAATTCCACCTGCAATGCCGGAGCCTTCCACCCAACCCTACATTCTCTCTCTCTCCGTCCCCCCCATGCAGAAAAGGAGAAGACGGGGAGAAATCCCTTCGGGCTGCGTCATATTTTTATAAATCTAATAACGCAAATTTTTATTTTTCACGTGGTATCAATGATGATTTTCCATATTGGACAATGTTGAGAAAATATGGTAAATGGAACATAAAATTGTTCATTTGAACTCAGACCGGGTGACTCGACTATAGATGGTGACTCTACATAAGAACATAAAAATATAAGAATGAAGGAGACTGCAAGAGACCATAAGGTCAACACTAGGCAGTTCCATGTCCATTACCACCATTAAAGACTCAGAGCACTCTGGCCGTTTCGCTGATTTGACAAAAACGTCTTTTACAAATTCTGTTCAAACAATCTTCCTTAGCTGGAGGACGGAAAGGGCGTTACCGTTCACTTGACGCGGTGACACAAACTTCACAAAAGATGTGGCTGCCACCAATTGATTTTATTGAACTTAGAAAACAGTGTTAAACCATCACGCATAAAGACATACACATGTATGTATGTATGTATGTGTGTATGTATGTATATATATGTATATATGTATGTATATATAGATATGGACCAAAAGGTCTCCTGTCGGCATGCTCCGCCTTTGTAATCCTTTGTAATGTTCCGACAAGATCACCTGTCGCTCGCCAAAACAAATTTTGTGTAGAAATACAAGTAAAACCCTAAATATTATTATCATAACATCATTATTATACGTACCTCACCCTGGTCACCCTTCTATTCGTAACCCACTTCAATTATAATTTTATTCGTAGTCGACCCCTTTCTGATATAATTTTATTGGTAGGCTACCTCCCTCCCCCAGAATGTCATCCATATATCCGGTTTGTCACTGCCGGAATCGAATTGTCCCTCCCGGTCCCTCTACCCGGTCCCTGTACCCGACCCGGAACCCGGGCCCATTTCGAAAAAGACCGGTCAGCGGAATTCTCGCATCATTTCGTTCGTCTTTTAATTCCTTTTCGTCGATTTCTCTCTGTCCGATGCTTGGCAATTCAAGTACCAAAAGGTCTCCACTCAGCAGAATTTTTACAGCTTTTTTGCTTGTCAGACAACCCTCGCACTAGGTTACAAAGGATTACAAGGGATTACAAAGGATTACAAAGAAGGAGCATGCCGACAGGAGACCTCTTGGTCCATAACTAGGTCGGATGCGAAAGAATGATAATGATAAATAAATAAATAAATAAAAATAATGATAATATAAATAATAATGAATAAGATAAATGAATAAATAGGTAAAATTAAACAATACACAAACAGGTAAATAATAAATAATAATAAATGGACAGATGAATAATAATAACTAATAATTAAATAAATAAGGATAAACAAACAGACAAATAATAACAAACAAATAATATAGAATAAATAGCAGGCTTTACAGCATCTTGCTTAAGGTGTTTATCAGCTTCGAACTGAACTACAGTGCAGTGTGCACTCCCTCTGCAGGAAGTTTATTCCATTCACTAACTACACGGTTGGCGAAGTTGTTTCTGACCTTAGCTGCCGCCAAGCGATTTTATTCAGTTGAAGGAAACTCCCATACACTGCGAAAAGGTTAAACTATCTCAGTTAAATAAATAACTTAGTTTGAATTTGGTACTTAATCTTGCTGCCGCCATCACATTGACAGGATTATTTGTTTATATATTTTTTCAATTAAGAGCTTATGAATATAAGAAGGGAGGAGACTGCAGGAGACCATAAGGCCTACACTAGGCAGTTTCGTGCCCCTTACCATCTATCATTCCCATCCATAAAATTCTCTAACCATCACTAAATACTGTAGTTACAAAGTCTATTCCATTCGTTGATCACTCTATTGGTAAACAAATTCTTGCCTATTTCCCTCTTTAATAAAAATTTGTCCAATTGAGAATTGCTTTCATTTCCAGCTGTCGCCACATGATTTTATTCATCTCGAAGCCCTTCCCTCCTCCTCTTCCTCTTTATTTCCTCTTCATTTCCTTGATTCCTCTATCATTGTTACCACGTCAAAAACTCAGCTGCCGAAAAAAACGCCACCTTTGCCCCTTGTATATGGGCAGCCAAGGCAGTCACAAGTTGTCGCTGCCTGTCTTTCATTGTCATAACATTCCACTTCCCTCCACCTCCACTTCTTCCACCTCCTCGTCCTCCACTACAAGTGGATTCTCACCCAAATCCATTTCTTCGGTTCATTTT
>NC_134781.1:18642102-18644602 GCF_046742065.1 Oratosquilla oratoria | reverse complement strand
GCTGATGAACAGGAATATATAAATCAATTGTCTGTTATTATTTGTCTGTTTATCTATTTTTTGCTTGATTTCCATTTATTATTATTTATTTGTCAGTTTATTTTTATTTACTATTTACCTGTTTGTTTATCATTTAACTATATCTTTGTTATTATTTATTTATTATTATTTATATTATATTAATTTCTATTTTGTTTTATCTATCTTTTTTATCATCTATATATTTTTTTTCGCATCCGAACTAGTTATGGACCAAATGGTCTCCTGTCGGCATGCTCCGCCTTTGTAATCCTTCGTAAATATAGGATATGTGTTGATGACCTTTCTGTTTTACTGGAAGCGTTTTCGGCTTTGGCCTTCGTCACGTATCCCTTGCTTATACAATGCTGTTCTTTATCCTTTTGGTAAAGACCACTTCAGCCCTGGTTTTCGAAATGTGCTTCGGTCTACGAACATCTGAACCCCCTGCCCCCCCACCACCCCCGGGAGTTCACGGGCCCCCAAGGGAAAGGCGACTGGCCTATTGGGTTCCCCTGCAGGAGCGAAGGTTAGTGTGATTCGTAACGATAGTCGGTGCACTGAATAGGTCGAGAAGATGAAAGGACACCGTGAAGGAGACGGACATATAAAGTCCAAATAAGTCGGAGGAAACTGCGTCACTCACAAAGAAATTGGCCCACTCGGGGAGCAAATAAAACCCAGGAGCTTCCGGCTCGCTGGAACGCTGACAACGCCGTCAGGAAAAAAAAAAAAAAAAAAAAGGAGAGAGGAATGTTCTTCAGGGTCTCTAAGAATGGTGACGTGGGGTGGGGTTCCTTCGAGACTTCGAGGTTGGAGAAGAGCACCAATGACTTCCTTCGAAAAGGGAACGCAATCAACAAGGACCTGCAAGATTCGGGGTGACTGGACCCCAATAGGGGACCCTGAAAAAAAAAAAAAAAAAATCTACAAGACCACTCCCCCCTCCCCCCTTCCAACCAAGAAAGAAGTCGGGTCAGCCAAGGTCCCCCCCAAGGTAGGAGAAGAAGGCCTCATGCCCCTCCTCCCCCCAAGGAAGGACAAGGGGCCCACAGACCCCCCTCAGACCGGGGTCGTGGGTACTGAGGAGGTGTTGTCCGTCTAATGTGACGTCAGCTAGCCCCCCCCACCCCAAACCCCAGCTCCTTCTGACGCAGTAATCCTACATCCTCCCACTGCTCCTCCTCTTCCTCCTCCTCCCCCTCCTCCTCCTACTCCTTTACTTCTTCCCGCCGCGTCAATATCCCGTGGGGGAAGGGAGCGGGGGAGAGGAGTGAGAGGTGGGAGAGGTGGGAGAGGATGGAGAGGAGGGAGAGGGACCAAAGCTGGCTGGTTTGCTGGCCCTCCAAGACACAAACCACCTCTTCTTATCTCCCCACCCCTCCTCCTCCTCCTCCTTCTCCTCCTCTTCCTCCTCTCTCCTTCGTTTCTCCTTCCCTCAAATTCAAGAAATCCGTTTCGAGCGCGATAAGGTGTAAAGCAGTAACTTGTTTTCGTGGATGCACGTTTGCGTGTGTGTATTTACCTAGTTGTATTTACCTACTTGTATTTTACGGGAAGGGGAGCTATGCTCGTGGTGTCCCGTCTTCATATCTCATTTTATCTAAACTGTTTTTAAATTCATGTATTGTTTTTGCACACACCACTTTCTCATCTAACTTGTTCCAAATGTCTATGTGTGTGTGTGTGTGTGTGTGTGTGTGTGTGTGTGTGTGTGTGTGTGTGTGTGTGTGTGTGTGTGTGTGTGTGTGTGTGTGTGTGTGTGTGTGTGTGTGTGTGTGTGTGTGTGCATTACCTTATTGTATCTTACGGGAAGGGGAGCTACGCTCGTGGTGTCCCGCCTTTGTATCTCGCAGTGTCTAGTTTGCTCTTAAATTCGTGTATGGTTTTTGCACACACTACTGTTTCGTCCAGTTTGTTCCAAGTGTCCACCACTCTGATGTGTGTGTGTGTGTGTGTGTGTGTGTGTGTGTGTGTGTGTGTGTGTGTGTGTGTGTGTGTGTGTGTGTGTGTGTGTGTGTGTGTGTGTGTGTGTGTGTGTGTGTGTGTGTGTGTGTGCATCACATGATTATTCTGTGAGAAAGAAGACCTCACCTCTTGGCTTTGTCTTCCTTAAATCCTTGACCAAGAGCACCTGAAAGCTAATTTGAATCCTTTGACATGAAAAAGGTGTCCCACTGTTGATAAAAATCGACTGACGGCAGCAGCGATGAAAATGTAATAAAAATATTCCTGCTTAACACAGGGTTGAAATAAATACTATGATATTATCAAGCGAAAACATTTGGCCATATGAATAGATAAATAAATAAGCTAATATACATATAAATGAATATATAAATAAATACACATTTATATAAGTTCAAATTATTCATGACGTCACCATCGTTCTGAAAAAAAAAAAAAAAAAAAAAAAAAAAAAAAACTCGGGTATTGCATCATCATTATCTAATATGACCATTTTCCTCGCCCGCACAGAATT
>NC_134781.1:18627102-18629602 GCF_046742065.1 Oratosquilla oratoria | reverse complement strand
CCTCCCTACTCCACCTCCTCCACTTTCCCTCCCTACTCCACCTCCTCCACTTTCCCTCCCTCCCTCCACCCACTTCACTTTCCCTCCCTCCCTCCACCTACTCTACTTTCCCTCCCTGCCTCCCTCCACCCACTCCACTTTCCCTCCCTCTTCCATCTACTCTACTTTCCCTCCCTCCTCCACCTACTCCACTTTCCCTCCCTACTCCACCTACTCCACTTTCCCTCCCTCCTCCACCTACTCCAATTTCCCTCTCTCCCTCCACCCACTCCACTTTCCCTCCCTCCCTCCATCCACTCCAGTTTCCCTCCCTCCTCCACCTACTCCACTTTCCCTCCCTCCTCCACCTACTCCACTTTCCCTCCCTACTCTACCTACTCCACTTTCCCTCCCTCCTCCACCTAATCCACTTTCCCTCCCTTCCTCCACAGTCCTCCACTTTCCCTCCCTACTCCACCTACTCCACTTCCCTCCCTCCCTCCACCTACTCCACTTTCCCTCCCTCCCTCCACAATCCTCCATTCCACCTTTCGGTCCATGCCTCCTGATGGTGTACAGCCAGGTTCAAAACGTTGTCGACCATTTTGCCTTATTTGGTCATGGAGGACACCGTGAGACGCTTCTTTGTATGTTTCTGTATTATTCGAACTTCACACGAATCATCGGACAATTGCAACACAGTAAACATACAGCGACTGAGACGACATCTGTGAGCACGAAGACGTACTGTAATGTCGGCGAACTTTTGGATTCTAGATTTACTCTACATCTGCCTCCTTCTTCTATCCTTCTCAGTCTTGTCCTCTCTCTCTCTCTCTCTCTCTTTTCTCCCTCATCCACTTTATTTCTCCTCCATTCTAGCCTTTAATTTCCAGTGCCACCACTATGGACCAGAGCCACGTAGTGTTATTTCATGAATGGAGACTAATATCTACTTAAAGAAGAATATTGATTCCTTTTTTATTTTTATGTCTCATGGTACATTCCTTAACTCTCCCATTTACCACCTTTAGGATTCCAGCCCTTCGGCGCGAGTCTCTCTCTCTCTCTAAAAAAGTACACACACACACACACACACACACACACACACACACACACACACACACACAACACACACACATATATATATATATATATATATATATATACATACATGTATATGTATATATGTATATATATATATATATGTATGTATATATATGTATATATATATATATATATACTTATATATATATATATATATGGGTTCTAATATTATTTCTGTTGTTCCTTCGCTTCTTCATCTACTTTTTCTTTCTCCCATTCTAATATTTTATCTTTATTCCCCACTTTCCTTCCTATTCTTTCTTTCATCAAATCTCCCCCACTGCCTTGACTACCTTCATCTCCCCCAACTGACTCTCCCCATTTTCTCCCCATCTCTGTCTCTCCCCATCTAAGCTCCCCAAGCTAAATCTCCCCCAATAGCTCTCCTCCTCCTCTCTTCCCCCCCGCCCCCAACTTAAATATATTTTGATAATAATCCGTCCCATTTCCCCCCTTCTCTTTCCTAATTTCATCGCCTACCTAACACTACGAGTATATACATACATATACGAAAGGCTTTTTCCCCCTTATAAGGGAGGTAGCTAAAAAACAATGGCATAAAATCCACTTCCACCCATTCCATCCCCACATATTCCACTCCCATTCACCACCCCTCCCTCCCTCTTATCTTGGCTCCTCCTGGATGACGGGTCATCCCTGCATCTCGTCCACTGCCCTGGGTCAGAAGCACCATCGCAAGACACGTGTACTGACTTTAATGATTTTATTCTGACAAAAGCCAGACGATCTTTTTTACATTATTATTTTTTTCTTTTATAAATATCAGCTTCCTTCTGGTAACTTTTAAACCAGTTGAGGTCAACTGAATTATTTTTTTGTCAGTCACCAAGCGAATGTACTAAATTTTAGATAAATATTTTCTTCATGGAATTGATTTTCTTCCTCCACTTGTGCTCCTCTCCCTCATCCTCTCCCAACTCATTTTCCCAATTCCCCAAAGCCCCTTCTCCTCCTCTCCTCTCCTCTCCTCTCCTCTTCCCAATTCCCTGATGTTTTCCCCCATTCCTCACTTCCCTCTTCTTTCCCATTTTCTTTTTCTCTCAATCTTTACTCTTTTCTATATTCACTAAAGCTGATTCTCTCCCGATAAAATAGGTCTGTTCCCCTCCGTATCTCTGCCCTTTGGACATCCCCCTAACACACATAAACACACACACACACACACACACACACACACACACACACACACACACACACACACACACACACACAAACACGCATAAATGCACACACACACACACACACACATACGCACAAATATACACACATACACACACGCTCACATATACACATACATTCACACACGCACACACAAATATAGACATTGACAGACAAACATAACACTAAAACCGAAGAATAATGTCTCTCACACACACACATACACACACAAGTG
>NC_134781.1:18617102-18619602 GCF_046742065.1 Oratosquilla oratoria | reverse complement strand
TTGTGTTACATATAAATATATATACATATATATATATATATACATATAAATATATTTACAGATATATATATATATATATATATATATATATATATATATATATACAAACATATATTGATTTAAACTATGACAAATGTAACTGAAGTCGTAGAAAATATACTAGGAATAACGGAAGAATTTTACTGCCTTAACATTTCGACCCTTAGGGTCTTGATCAAGACCCTAAGGGTCGAAACGTTAAGGCAGTAAAATCATTCCATTATCCCTCGTATATTTTCTCCATATATATACATATACATATATATATATATATATATATATATATATATATATATATATATATATATATATATATATATATATTGTATGTAAATCAGTTCGCCCAGTTATTGGGAATGCCCTTCGGGGGTTACCTGGTTCTGGAACGGGCCCTGGTTCGTCCTCGGGAAAGTAGCACCGGGAGGCATCCAACATCTCAGCTTTCGTCTCTCATCAACTTGTCTCCGACGTCGGCCATTCACGTCACGTCGGCTTCGACTACGCCTAATCTCTCGAAGTCTCGTTAAAAAAAAAAAAAAAAAAAGGAGAGAGAGAGAGAGAAGCCCTCTTCGATATTTTTTCTTCGCTAACCTTGCGAGTCAAGATAGTTATTATTATCATTTTTTTTTTTCATAACCTTGATCTCCCTTTTTTCACCTACTGCTCCTCTTCCTTCTTGGTCTTCCGCTTATTCTCTTCCCTTCCATCCTCAAAATTTCACCATGAAACCTCCTTCCTGTGTTTTAGATCTTTTTCTTAATATTCTTTGTAGATAGAAGTGTACCTCTCTAGCACGGCTTACTTTAGAGAAGGTCTTGCCTCCAGGTGCGAGTTAAAATAATAATAATAATAAGTAGAAGAATCAAATAATACCGACAGTTGTCCCCGAACTCGAACCCGAGACTTGCGCGGTGGCAGGTCTTTGCTCTACCGACAATGCTACCGAGACTATAACGTCATTGGCGATTCTATTAAAGTAGAAGAATATTAATAAAATCGCCTGGCGACAGCAAGAACAAAATATACCTCAAATGCGATCAGTTTAAGAATGAATAAGAACGGGAATGGGACCAGAGACTGGGAATGAGAGCGGAAAGGACTTAGTGTGTATTGGAACGGGAATGGAAGAGACGAAGAACATGTCTGTTTTGGAATGGGAATGGTCGAATGATAGTTCCTGGTCAATTCTGATATCGCCTCAGTCACTCTCCTCTCTCGCAGACTATGGTTTCTCTCTAGCCATAGAGAGGCTAGAAGACGTATCTCATTCTCTCTCTCTCTCTCTCTCTCTCTCTCTCTCTCTCTCTCTCTCTCTCTCTCTCTCTCTCCCTCTGTTTCTCTTTCTCGTTTTTCATCACTTTTCACTCTCTTTCTTGCACGCTTTTTTTCTTTAGACTTAGTCCAGAAATCGTAGCTCTTTCAGTCTTTTTTTCTAATTTTTCATCTTTTTCTCTCTTTCACGTTGTTTCTTTTTTCTACAGACAGAAGTCGTACCTCTCTCTTTCTCTTTACTCTTTTCTTTCTTTTTCCTTTTATATTTAGAGACCATTCTGTATCTCTCTTTTCCATGTATCTTTCTCATCTCTTTTTTATGTTTCCCAACTTAAATTTTCCCGATTGTCTATTTATGTGAAAAATATGTTTGTATTCATCTATATGCATCTAATGTCCTTAAATATATAGAGTATATATTCGTACATACATGTACAAGCGTACGTGCACATATAAATGTATACATGGATGCATTCATGTACGTACCTATGTATGTACGTACATATGTATGTGTGTGCATATATGTATATATATATATATATATATATTATATATATATATGTGTGTGTGTGTGTGTGTGTGTGTGTGTGTGTGTGTGTGTGTGTGTGTGTGTGTGTGTGTGTGTGTGTGTGTGTGTGTGTGTGTGTGTGTGTGTGTGTGTGTGCAACCGCAAAAAAAAAGTTATTAGACGTTTTACTAACACGCACTTGCATCAAAAGCATTTTAAATTCGCGCTCGGGAAAAAAAGCCTTGGTAACGAAGATAAACAAGAGACTTCGTGACAAAAGAGGACAGTTTTCTTCTCCTTTTTCGCCAACAAGTATCGAAAAACTACTAATCTCTTTTTTTTTTAATTACGCTCCTATCAACTTAAATACTGTGCCCGTTCGAACAGGTTCTAGAAGTGGGGCTCAGCTGGCACCTAACGCCATCTATGTGTCGCACCGCGAACTTATGAAATGTGTCGCGCATGGCAATGAGCTGCTGGCTGCTACTCTGTCCTCGGGGTCAATTATGACCTGAATGAAATCGTCTGACGTTACCGAGGAGAAAATATGTAATATTTAAATGAATGTATACACACACGTACACACACACACATATATATGTAGAGGAACTAACCCAACACCTGAGTTTTATTTATATACACACACACACACACACATATATATATATATATATATATATA
>NC_134781.1:18589602-18592102 GCF_046742065.1 Oratosquilla oratoria | reverse complement strand
TCCCTCTCTCTCTTCCTTCACTCTCTCTTCTTCCCTCTCACTCTCCGCATAAATTTCCCCTTTCTGTGCTTTCCCCGCTCTCCCCTCCTCTCTTTCTTCATTCTCTCTTCTCACATTCCCATGCAACTCTTCTCTATTCCTCTCTGCCCTTTCCCCTCTCTCTCTTTCCCCTCTCTTCCTCCACCCTTTCCCGCTCTTCCTCCTCTCTTACTCTCCCCCCCACCAGGAGCCCTCAACACGCCTCCCCCTTTCCTCCAAGGGAGGGGAGACGAGGGGACACGAGGGGGGGAGGGGGGAAGGGGGGCGATTATGGTAATTACGAACGATTAAAGTTTATAATCATTGGATAAATGAACTCGCACCGACGAGCCCCCACCCCCACCCCCTCCCACTCCCTCCACCCCCAACTCCCTCCACTCCCACTCCCACTCCCTCCACCTGGAGAAGGAAGGAAAGAATCAGTTCACGAGGCTTATCGTGAGTTGACTCCACCTCTCTCTTCTTCCCCACCTGAGATCTTCCCCTCACCTCCCCTCCTTCTTCCTCCTCCTCAGCCCCAACTCCACCCCCTCCTCCTCCTCCTGCTCCTCCTCCTTCCGAGTTTTTCTATCTTTCTCCTCCTCCATTTTCTTCCTTCCTCTCTTCTTATACTCCCCATGCGTGGAGTATACTTCCCCTCCTCTCCTCCTTTCCCCTCTTTTGTCATACTCCCCTCCTCCTTCTCCTCCACTCCTTCGCCGTCCCCTTCTTCATTTTCTTTTCCCCTTTTTTCACTCCCCTCATTTTCCTCCCCCTCCCTATTATTCTTCCCATTCCTTTCCATTTCCCCTCTTTTTCCTTACCTCTACTTTATCGGATTTCTCCAATCTTCCTTCCTTCGTTTACCTCTTCTTCTGACACTCCCCCTTTCCCCTTCCTCCTCTCCCCTTCCTCCTCCTCTCCCCTCTTTTCTTCCTCCTCTCCCCCCTCCCCTTCCTCCCTTCTCCCCCCTTTCCTTCTCCAGCCCTCCCTCCTTCGTTTCCCTCTTCTCCTATCCCTTCCCCTTTTCCCCCTCATCCTCTCCCCCTATCCCCTCCTCTCCCCCCTCCCCTCCCCTCTCCGCTCTGGAAAATGACTTCTCGTCTTCCATGTTGCAAAGGGTTCGCAGAGGTCTGCAAGAATTGCAATTGCAGGATTAAAGAAGGGAGGGAGGGAGTGAGGGAGGGAGGGAGGGAGGAAGGGGCAAGGGAGGGAGGGAGGGAGGGAGGGAGGGAGGGAAGGAGGGAGGAAGGGTGCTATTAGCGTTTCGTCAGCAATAACCAGCGCTTCTGTCCTTGGGGATAATACGGCGCCAAGGAGTGGAAGTCTTAGTGTGATGGTGTCTAGGGACATAAGGCTTGTACAGTAGAAAGGAAGGATAGTAGATTATTTAATTTTGTTTATTTATTTTTATTTACTTATTCATTTTTTTTTTTTTTTAAGATTAGCCTCCAACCATTAAATAACGATACTGCGTGACTCTGGTGCGTAGGGGTGTCATAAGAACATATGAAGGAGACTGCAAGAGAGAGATCTGACGTAAGATGGAGACTCTACATACCCTGACAACTTACCAGCGTTTCTGTCCTTATGAGCAATATGACGAAGCTTTTTGAGAAATATTTTGGATTCACGAATTCAGGTGTAGGGTGGGGTGGGGGGAACTCGATTAAAGTCTTCTTGTCCCTCACAGAGAGAGTTGTTCTGTTGTAGAGTGCGTTCTCTGCTGGTATGGGAGTCTGTCAACCATTTTTTGTCATCAAAGGATTACAAAGGATTACAAAGGAGGAGTATGCCGGAAGGAGACCTTTTGGTCAATAACTAGGCCGGATGCGAAGAAATTATAATGAAAAAAAAAAAAAATATATATATATATATATATATATATATATATATATATATATATTTTTTTTTTTTTTTTTCCACTTCCCCAGATGGTGCCAAAGAACCCTGATGCCATTTTACGGGAATTTCCCACAAATTCGTGTCTGAGAAATCTGCCCGCATAGGACGTTTTGCGAGCAAACTATACGTTGCAATGAACTTATTTGTGTGTATAATAACTCCTTCTATTTGTGGGTAAAACTGTGGAAATCCAGATTTCTTTGTGGAAATTTTGTGGATAAAATATCACTCACTTGTGGAAACTGGCAGACATCATAGTGGCAACACTGCCGAAGAAGAAGAAGACCCAAGAGTCGAGCTACGCCTTCGAGGACGACCATCCATCAACACATCGTCCAAAGAAGCAACTCGAACTCTCCTCGACCTCGGACACCGAGGTTATAAGGTTGAGTACTGTATCAGGTTGAGCACTGTCTAAGGTTGAGTAATGTATAAGGTTGAGTACTGTATTAGGTTGAGTACTGTCTAAGGTTGAGCACTGTCTAAGGTTAAGTACTGTATAAGGTTGAGCACTTTATAAGGCTGAGTACTGTATAAGGTTGAAAACTATAAGGTTGAGTACTACATAAGATTGAGC
>NC_134781.1:18577102-18582102 GCF_046742065.1 Oratosquilla oratoria | reverse complement strand
AAAAGTCAAAGTAAGGCAAGGTAAGGTAATTCAAAGTAAGGCATGGGAAGGTAAGTCAAAGTAAGGTAAGGTAAGGTAAGGCAATGTAAGTTAAATCAAAGTAAGGCAAGGTACGGTAAGTAAAAGTAAGGCAAAGTAAGTTAAGTCAAAGTAAGGCAAGGTAAGTTAAGCAAAAGTAAGGCAAGGTAAGCTAAGTCAAAGAAAGGCAATGAAAGATAGGTAAAAGTAAGGCAAGGTAAGGCGTAGCCTGCCGGCGTTTCCAGTCCTCGATTATATTTTATTTTATTTTTTATTTCATTTTATTTTTTCATCTATTTATTTTTTTATGATAATCAGATGGGGATAGGGGTCCAAGTCAACCCCCTCCCACCCGCCCCTCCTCGGAGGTCGCCCCCCCGAGGGGGAGGGGACGCTCCGCTTCCTCCCGAAGCCCAGGTTACCCATTTGTGACGCCCACCGATTCCATTCAGCTAAGGACCGTGACCTTCTTCCACGGAAGACGCGGCGCGAGGCTTATCGTGGAGGACCGGGTCACGCTCCGTAGTTTCATGTGTGGAGGGTCCCGTTGGGTGTGTGTGTGTGCGCGCACACACACACACACACACACACACACACACACACACACACACACACACACACACACACACACACACACACACACACACACACACACACACACACACACACACACACACACACACACACACACACACACACACACACACACACACACAACTTATACACACACACTCACACACATATGCACACACACACACGCACACACATATGCACACACACACACACACACACACACACACACACACACACACACACACACACACACAACCCAGGGCTGAAATAATTTCAGTATCACTGCGCTGCGAGTCGTTACTCCAACTCCCGTGGGCGGGGAGTTGGGTGTGTGTGTGTGTGTGGTGTGGAGAAAGAGAGGATGAGAGAGAGGAGAGAGAGAGAGGAGAAAGAGAGGATGAGAAAGCGAGGTTGGGAAGAGCAGAGAGTCTGGATTAACAGAGAAGAGAGAGGGAGTACGGGATGAAGATAAAGTGGAGGATGGTGAGAGGGAGGGAGGGAAGGAGGGAAGGAGGGAAGGAGGGAGGGAGGGAGGGAGGGAGGGAGGGAGGGAGGGAGGGAGGGAGGGGAGAGATGGAGGTTTGAAGAAGAATGAGGTATGAGGATTGCGAGGAGGCAGGGGAGGAAGGAAAGAAGGGGGAGGTGGTAGAGAAGGCGTAAGGAGAGAAGGAAGGAGAGAATAAGAAGAAGAAGAAGAAGAAGAAGAAGAAGAAGAGAGAGAGAGAGTGGTGGAGGGCAAAGGAAGAAAAAAGATATGAAGAATCAAATAAACAGAGAAAGAGAGAGAGAGAGAGAGAGTGGTGGAGGGCAAAGGAAGAAAAAAAGACATGAAGAATCAAATAAGCAGTGAGAAAGAAAGAGAGAGAGAGAGAGAGAGAGAGAGAGAGAGAGAGAGAGAGAGAGAGAGAGAGAGAGAGAGAGAGAGAGAGAGAGAGAGGTGGTGCGAGAGGCAGAGGAAGAAGAAAGACATGAAGAATCAAATCAGCAGGAGACAGGGAGAAAAGACGAGTGAATAAAAGAGAGAGACAAAAAAGAGAAACTGTCTCACTTCTCCTCAACTCTGAGAGAAAAAGAGAGAGAAAAAACGAGATGAAAAGAGAGACGAAAAATAAATAAATGTAAGGAAGACAAAAGAAAAAAGAGAGAAATGATTGAGTGAGGGAGGAAGGGGAGAGAATGAGGGAGAATGAGGGAGAGAGTCAGAAGGAGGGAGAGGAGGGAAGGGAAAGGAGGATGGTGGGAGGGAATGAGGGAATGGCTGGAGAGGGTGAGGGAGAGAGGAAGAGGGGAAATAGGGAGGAAGAGAGAGAAGGAGAGAGGGAGGGAGAGAGGAAGAGAGAGAAGGAGGGAAGGAAGGAGAGAAGAAGAGGGGAAATAGGGAGGAAGAGAGATAAGGAGGGAGGGAAGAAGAGAGGGAAGGAGAGAGAGAAGGAGAGAGGAAGAGGGGAAATAGGGAGGAAGAGAGAGAAGGAGGGAAGGAATGAAGGAATGGCTGGAGAGAGGATGAGGGAGAGAGGAAGAGGGGAAATAGGGAAGAAGGAGGAGAAGGGAGGGAGGGAGGGAGGGAGGAAGGGAGGGAGGGAGGAGTGAAGTGGTAACTTGTTATGGGGCCCTATCTTACCAGCGCTTCTATCCTTAAAGAAAAATTCAGGCCAACAAAGGGAGAAGGAAATAAAGAAAGGGAGAGAGAGGGGGAGAGGGAATAGAGGAAACGAAGGAAGAGAGGAAGAAACGAGTATAGTAAGGAAGAGGGAAATGTAGGGAAGGAAGAAATGGAAAGTAGGAGAGAAAGAACCACAGACAGATAGGTTAGAAAATGACAAATTATGTCATCTTTTTTTTTTCTTTTTTTTTTTTGCCTATAGGAGAGTTAGGGAAGGAAATGAGAGAGAGAAAGAGAGAGAGAGAGAGAGCGAGATAAAATGCGAGAGAGAGAGAGAGAGAATGTGAGTGAATGAGAGAGAGCGAGAGAGAGGAAGAGAGAGAGAATGAGAGAGAGAATACGAGAGAGAATGAGAGAGAGAGAGAGAGAGAGAGAGAGAGAGAGAATGAGGGAGAGAGAGAGAGAATGTGAGATAGAGAATGCGCGCGTGCGAGAGAGAGAGAGAGAGAGAGATTGTAAGAGAGAGAGAGAGAGAGAGAGAGAGAGATTGTAAGAGAGAGAATGCGAGAGAGAGAGAGAGAGAGAAAGAGAGAGAGAATGCGAGAGAGAGAGAAAGAGAGTCTCAGCAATCTTCCCGTCTCGTACCGTGGACACTCCCTCGAATGTATTTCTGTATTATGTAAAGTCCCTATTTCTGTATTATGTAAAGTGACCCCGATGTTTCACTCCCGCTAACGATCCCGGCCGATGGGTTTGGCGGGATCTCTATTGGGCCCCGGGTTCCCGGGATCGGCTCCCGGTCCCATATATGGCCGAACTCCCGAGAGGAACTTCTGTATCGAGTTCCTCGGCTTATCGTACGGGGCATAAATAATGGCCAATAATATTCATTACAAGATATGCAAAAAGAGAGGGAGAGAGGGAGTGAAGGAGGGAGAGAGAGAAATAGAGAGAGGGAGAGATGGACGGAGGATAGAGGGAGAGAGGGTGAGGAGGAGGGAGAGAAAGGGAGAGAGGGAGAGAAGGAAGGAGAGAGAAGGAGAGAGAGAAAGGGAGAGAGGGAGAGATAGACGGAAGATAGAGGGAGAGAGGGTGAGAAGGAGGGAAGGGAGAGAGGGAGAGAAGGAGAGAAAGGGAGAGAGAGAGAGAGAGATAGACGGAAGATAGAGGGAAAGAAGGAGAGAGAGAAGGAGGGAGAGAGAGAGATGGAGGATAGAGGGAAAGAAGGAGGGAGAGGGAATGAGGGAGAGGAGAAAAAGAAAAAGGAGAGAGAAATAAACAGAGAGAGAGTGAAAAGAAGGGAGGAAGAGAGGGAGAGGATTAGACCTAAAAGATGAAAAAGAGAGAAAGAGAGAAACAAGCAAATGTAAAGAGCCTTTGGGGGCAGGAGTGAATAAAAATAGGAAATATAAATCATAGCGAAAAAGAGAAGCAGAGAGAGAGAAAGAGAAAAAGAGAGAAAAAGAGAGAGAAAGCGACTGGAAGAGAAATGACCCCTCACAACAGCGTCGGGGGGGGGGGGAGAATGAAAAATCTATTGTGAGCATATTCAACTCGCAACGCGAAGGCGAAAATAAGTGACGGCCAAATTTTGAAAAATGACTTTGAGCGCCCGCGAGCGGACGGGCGCGCGCCGCTCTTCGGTCGTGCCGCAGTCGTTTCATGGATTCCATTAACCCCTTTGACCTGATACCGCGTTTCCAGATCATGTTCTACCCGATGCCAAGCGATTCTATCCTGTTGAGGGGTCAGGAGGGACGCCAAACTCAGGTTTCTGACAGGTCGAGACCCAAAACTCTTTCAATTGGGGTCCTCACCTGAATGGAATAGTTTGGAGTTAGGGAGATGAAATATCTCAGGACGCCATCGGGTTGAAAGCGTTTATTCCTCTGTCAAGCAGATGTAATTACCACAGCTGACTAAAATCGCCTGGAAGTTGTGTGTGTGTGTGTGTATATATATATATATATATATATATATATATATATATATACATTATATATAATATATATATATAAATATATATAATATATATATATATATATATATATATATATATATGTAAATCGCAGTATTAGTCCTGGCGCCAACCATTATAAAGTCTACAAAGGCGACCCCAAACAATACTAGTCATAAAAGATAACGCAATCCTTTTTATTTTTTATCTATCTCTTTTTTTTTCTATTTAATTATTATCTTAATAGTCTGGAGTCAACTGGCATAGAGTGTAAGGCACTGTTTCCCAATCCTGCTTTTTTTTTTTTTTTTTTTTTTTGCAAATTTATATGAATTCAATACAATAACCATAATGATGTTGACTTTCTTTTATAACCTTACAATACCTTTCTTACATCTATATTTATTATACTTGTCCCCTACTTTTGACTGTCAACAACTAGTCATACATATTAAGTTAACACACATACGATTAGTGGGGTCGCAGCCATATCATGAGGATCATAGTGGGGGTCGCCTGAAAAAAAAAAAAAAAAAAAAAAAAAAGGGGGGGAGGGAAACGCTGGTGGATGGGGAAGCAGAGAAAGGGTGAGGGGGCTCTTCGCCACCATACACCCATACACTAATAATAATTCACGGGAATAGCACCATATCCATCCCCTCCGTCCTTGAAAGAATAATTGAGATAATACCTGTCCTTTTTTTTTTTTTTTTTGTGTGTGTGTGTGTGTGTGTGTGTGTGTGTGTGTGTGTGTGTGTGTGTGTGTGTGTGTGTGTGTGTGTGTGTGTGTGTGTGTGTGTGTTGCAGAAGCCACGCAGGCAGGTGGTTCCGGCAAGAAGATGTATTGTC
>NC_134781.1:18557102-18564602 GCF_046742065.1 Oratosquilla oratoria | reverse complement strand
GAAACAGAAAATTTTAGCATATTGCATAATTTATAAATGAATAAATAAATGAATGAATACAGTGTGATTGAGGCTACTTTTGAGTACAGCAGTTATTTTCTTAGATAATGATCATATTCACACAAGCCACTAAATTATTTGGAAATAATTAACAGGATATGAAATAGGTGGGCTTGGAATTCAGCCCACACAGGATTCAGTCCACTTTTAAATTCACTAAAAATAATGGGTTAGTTGGGTTAGGTTAGGCTAAATCCCTTTGGGCTGAATTCCAATGGAACCTATGAAATATATTACACAATGTTGAATGAAATGAATAACAATCATCTAGGCCCCAAAGTTGAGTGGATACAGTATATTATAGTGATATAGTCATTACCCAAATTTAGAAGTAATGAAGTTGAAGTATCATCTCTTTAGGTCTTCACACTTTTATTGCACATGCTCTCCATTGTTCACCAAATTTATATAGTTGCGTACGAAAAGGGAGAAATGTACACAATATAAGTAAAATTATTTACCTGGGTCATCAATTTCTTCTTCTGTATGTTGTGGCTGACCTTGGCATTTATCTCTGTGAGACTTTAATCTTGACACAATGCCCTGTAGTTCCTGGCTGCAGTCTTTGCATTTAGCTCAGTACCCTTAGCCAGAAGTTGTTGGTATTTTTTCAAAATAATTCCAGACAGGATAATTTTTTCTGACTGAAGGAACCACTCTACCAGGTCCAGAAGATATCCTTCCTGGTTTATTCCAAAGCAGCAACTGACTCAGTGAGAAGCTGCTTACCTAGAACAAGTTTCAACAAGAATCTTGTTGAAACTTGTTGTGGGCTGCACAGTGATATATACTACATGTAGGCTTATACCGTTCCTTGTATACTTGCTCCTAATATTGATATGCTAAAAATGTCCTTTAGCAATCAGATCGCATATCATATAGCAATCCCACAATATTTAAAATCTATAAAAAAATCTATTTAAATCAAATAAATCTGATTTAAAGAAAAAAAAATATTTTTATATATTTTTTAAGAAGATAAAAAAAATCGCCAACCCTGGTGTCCACTAACCTCATACGATAATACCTGTTAAGTCCGGCTAAAATTGGCATTTCAAAGCATAACAGTGCCTTAAAAATAGTTTCTTATTTCACTATAAAAGTTTATATTAACTTATACTGCATTGAATAAATCAATAGTTGATATATTTGTCCTATATACTGTGTTAGGTTTCTAGTTTTGATATATTTGTCCAATATAAAATGTTAGGTTACAAAGAAAGCAATGGCCTCCGCTAGCGGACCCAGGGATCTGGGTGCGCACGTCCTGTGTAATAGTAGTCCTTGATATATATATATATATATATATATATATATATATATATATATATATATATATATATATATATATATAATGATAATAATAATGATAATAATAATAATAATAATAATAATAATAATAATAACCCTCTCAGTCCCACGATATGGGAAGTGAGAAACCTCTGGTAGGGCAAGCCCTGTCAGTTGCGGCAAACTACCGAGTTTTTTAGGCCGATGTTAAGTCGCCTCTCCGCCTGGCCAGGACAGTTGGGAACCAGAGGCGACATAGCCCGCAGCGGGTCCCGGGAATCGAACTCACGAACACGTTTCTATTTTGGAATGGTTGAATACACAAACTAGCTTTCCACCAATTAATAATTCTTTATCCAGCGTTCCGCTTCGTACACAATAATTCCCATTTTTTAATCAGTGTTTTATTGTTTATTCGTTTCATCGTGTCTCAAATTCATGGGACTGTTAAAATTATCTTTATGTGTAACAGTGTTGATTTATTTATATTTCCGTTGTGTAATTTGCTTATATGCACTCTTTTACTGTAGATTTACTGAAGATGGCAACGTCGATTACCAAAACGTTTCATAAATAAAGATGATTATGTCGCCACATTTGTGATTCTCTTTTTACTGGAAAAAGATGAAAAACAATGAAATGAAAAAAAGTATAACAAAATAAAAAAAAGATAAAAAAATCTTAATTATAAGGGCCCAGGAGTTACACAGCTATAGTGTATAAAAAATACTCGGAATGAAAATAAACAGGATCTAGACTTTGTCTCTTGTTCTAATATACAATCTAGGGAGAAAATATGGTAAGAAATATTAAGGGCAGAAAAGGGTAAAATATTGTTATATTTTTTCGGAAAGGTTCCCAGGGCTCCATGAGGTTTACAAAAGTGCTTCCCACGGACTAGCTAAAGGTAAATAATAATAATAACAATAATAATAATAAATAATATATATATATATATGCTGGTACATTGTGACAAGTTGATGAAGCATAGAGCGAAACCGGTGAGGAATAAACTTAGAAACCCGGAACTAGACCTGTGACTTCTTTTTCCACCTTCATCATATATATATATATATATATATATATATACATATATATATATATATATATATATATATATATATATATATATATATATTCTATTTACCAAGGCCTTTTTCCCTTTACAAGGGAGGTAGCAAAGTCAAAAGGCAAGTAGTTTATCTACTCCCACCCATTCTACTCCCATCCACCACCCTTTTCCCTTTTTTTCAATCTCATCTTAGCTCTTCATGGATGACGTGTCATCCCGCCCACCACCCTGGGTCAAAAGCAATGTAGCAAGACATAGCACATCCACAGCAAGGCCGCTTCATTTAATCTGCAACCCCCACCTATGCCCCCCTCATGCATAAATATATATATATATATATGCAAAGTAGACCACTTGGAAAAAGAAACTAACGAAGCAGAGCGCTTTCGTATATTACATCTTCAGTGCAACAAGTACATAGTGCACTGAAGATGTAACATACGAATGCGCTCTGCTTCGTTAGTTTCTTTTTCCAAGTGGTCTACTTTGCATAAGTGAACACACGTACCCGTGTTCTTATTAGCATATACATATATATATATATATATATATATACATATATATATATATATATATATGTATATATATATATATATATATATATATATATATATATATATTGCTGAGACATTCTGACAGGTTGACGTAAGTGGAGTAGGAAATTACAGGAGTCTTAGTCTTGAGTTTATTCCTGACTAGTTTCGTATTCCTTTGAAAAAAGCATACCTGCGAAACTAGTCAGGAATAAACTCAAGACTACGACTCCTGGGTTTCCTACTCCGCTTACGTCATATACGGTATATTACAAAGGATTACAAAGGATTACAAAGGCGGAGCATGCCGACAGGAGACCTTTTGATCCATATCTAGGTCGGATGCGAAAAAAAAATCATATTAATAATAAAACAATAAATAAAAACTATAATAATGTAAATAACAAATAAAATACATAAATAAATGCATAGGTATAGTTAAATAATAAACAAACAGGTAAATAGTAAATAATAATAAATTGACATATAACTAATAATAAATGAAAATCAGACAGACAAATGATAACAAAACAAAAGCAAATAATATAAGATAAATTATAATCATTACAGCATCTTACTTAGGTATTTATCTAACTGATTCTTAAAGCTTCGCACTGAACTACATTACACTACCTGTGCAGGAAGTTTATTCCATTCCTTTACTACACGGTTGGCAAAGTTGTTTCTACCTACTTCCAAATTGCCTTTTGGGCAGCATCGAAATATCATTCATACATTACCACTACCCACCCCCTCCCTTCCTTGCATCACAGTAGCATCTATACACAACCTTTCTCCTGTCTTCTCCCTTCCTTGCTCGACAGAAATCCCACTCTTGCTCGACACACCCCATCTATTCATCTCATCCTCGGTCGTCCCCTCACGTTCACTCCCCCCACTCTTGCCCTCCACATCTCTTTCAATAATCTTTGTTCACTCATTCTTTCCATGTGTCCAAACCATCCCAATACTCTTTCATCAGCCCTATCTGTCATCTCCTTCTCCACCCCATCTCTCCTCCTCACCTCATCGTTTCTCACTCTATTCATCCTTGTAACCCCGTACAGATTAAGATGATAGATAGTAGGAATTTGCCACCTTTGCCATATGCACTCGGACATCGGACACCCAGGGCAGTGAATTTGGTTACTATCAAAACTACCAACACTATCCCTAGTCACTATCGCCACCAGTCACCATCACCACACTCTAGTCGTTAATAACTTCATTAAGGTGGTCAGACCGGGATTCTCAATACACCACTATAACTATCACCATCACAACTATAACTATCACCACCATCACTACAATCACTACCACCATCGACACCGTCACGACCTACTTCGTCATCATCACTACTACCACCACCACTATGGGCACCATCACCATTAATTTCACCATCACTGCCACCATCACCACCACTTCCACCACCTTCACCACCACCGTCCAGTCATCAACGATTTCATTACAGTTGTTTAGTCAGACAATTATTTCCAATGCACAACGAAATGGCTGCCTACACCACAATCACTACCACGACCACCACCACAACCACAACCACTAACCACAGCCCCTACCACCACCACCACCACCGAGGAACGTTTTATTTCCGGACATCGGAGACTTCCGAATGTTAGAAATTGCGAATATGGGAAACGATTGTTGCTGTGACGAAAATAGCGGACAAGGAGGTTGTGTCCGACGATCTGGTTGAAGACAACTGCATGGGGGTGAGGTTGAGGGTTGAGGGTTAAGGGTGATGGTAAAGGTGAGGTGTTGGCGTAAAGTTGAGGGTGAGGAGGATGAGAACAAGGGTACAGTTAAGGGTGTGGTTCGAGGTCAGGGTGAGGGGACGAAGGGAGAAGGTAAAGAGAGTAAAATACCGAAGGGGTGAAAAGAGGGGATAAGACAGGAAGGGGGTAGGAGGGGAAAGGTAGGAGGGGAGGGGAGAAGAGGGGAGAAGGGAGGAGGAGAGGGGAAATAAGAACTGAGGAGGACAGGAGGAAAGGGAAGGGGAGGGGAAAGGTAAGGGGAGGGGACAAAATAAAAGGGGGAGGGGAGAGAGGAGAGGGGAGAGGGGGAAGAAGAGAAGGAATGGGGTAAGGAATGGGGTGAGGAAGGGTGGCGAGGGGAAGGAAGAGGAGGGTGGGGGTGGGGGGAAGAGGAGGGTGGGGGTGGGGGAGGAGGTGGGGGGGGCGTATTAGGCAGCTGGTCCCGTTCACACTCTGACAAGCAAATGGGTCTCCAGGCTCAGTCACTTGTGTCTAGGTGGTTCTTTCTCTTTCTCTCTCCCTCTCTCTCTCTCTCTCTCTCTCTCTCTCTCTCTCTCTCTCTCTCTCTCTCTCTCTCTCTCTCTCGCCTACACCTTCATCTTGTAGCGAGTCAGGGTTCTTCGTCATCGTCATCGTCGTCGTCGAAGACGACTTCGACGTCGTTACCGCTTCTGAAGTCGTCTTTCTGTTCACCATCGTCCCTGTCTTCTTCTTCGTCGATGACGTTATCGTCTTCCTCAGATGACGTCACCGTCTTCTTCATCGATGACGTCACTGTCATGTTCTCGACGACGCCATCTTCGATGACGTCAATGTCTTACTCATCGGTGACGTCATTGTCATGTTTTCGACACCATCTTCGATGACGTCACTGTCTTATTCATCGGTGACGTCATCGTTGTCGTCGTCGTCAAAGTCACTCTTGGCCAATGGAGAAGTTTTCGTGCCGGTCTTAATTGCTTCCACAAATCAATATTCTCCAATTTACTTTCTTTATCATAAGCTCCTCCCAAGACAAGACAACTTTATATGTTTGCTCTTTCTCTCTTTACTCTCTCTCTCTCTCTCTCTCTGAAGCACATTTTCTTTTAGACTGAATAAAGTATAAAAAAGACAATATAATGAAGGACACATGTTTATATAGGAACAGTTGTATAGGAAAACGTATACTGTATACATGTATTATTCAATAATTACATAAGTGAATATATGCGTACATACACGCATAAACCAAAATCATATACATAAAAAATCACACATATACAAGGACGTGTATACACACACAAAAAAAAGACAGGAGCACATTTAGTGTAAAACAAACTCACACACACATACATTCCAACCCCAGAGAGAGAGAGAGAGAGAGAGAGAGAGAGAGAGAGAGAGAGAGAGAGAGAGAGAGAGAGAGAGAGAGAGAGAGAGAGATGTGTGATTTGCGGAACAAGATGGAAGGAGAAGGAGTCCAAGAGTCGGACAAGATGAGCAACTTTAAGAGCGAGAGACCACAGATGGAAGCATTGATTTCGGACTCTTATTCGTATGGTTGTTATCCTGCCTATTATGATTACGTAAACACACGCACAAACATACATCAACACACATACATACACACACACACACACACACACACAATATATATATATATATATACATATATATATATATACTCGTGTACATATATATATATATATATATTACATATATACTCGTGTATATATATATTAGTCCTTACACTACTCATATTCTTTGTCCTATTTTCCCACTTCTACCACACAACAAAAACTAGCGTTCAAGCCTCACTCACATAATAATAACAATAATGATAATAATAATAATAATATTAATAATAATAATAATGATAATAGTAATAATATCAAGAATAATAAAAACAATAATACTACTAATAATAATGATAATAATGATAATAACAACAATAATGATAATGACAATAATTTTAATAAAAACATCGATAATGATAATAATATTAATAGAAACTACGATAATAATAATAACGATGACAATAATAATTATAATAACAATGATAATAATAATAATGATAATAATAATAATAATAATAATAATAATAGAATAATAACAATGACAAAATACAATAATAATAATAATAATAGTAATAACAATAATAATGACGATAATAATGATAATAACAATAGTAATAACAGTATTAATAATATCAACAAAACTACTACTACTAATAATAATAACAATAATAATAATAATGATAATAATAATAATAATGTCAATGATAATAATAATGTCAATGATAATAATAATAATGATGACAATAATAATAGCAATAATAATAATGACGATATTAATTATAATAACAATAACAACAGTAATGACAGTATCAAAAATAATAACAACAATAATACTACTACTACTAACAATAATAATAATAATAATTATAATATAATGATAATATCAATCACAATAATAAAGGTATTATAATTTTTTTACTAAAAATATATAGTAACACCAATATTAATATTTTTATTAACGATAATGATAACTGCATTAGTAATACTAGTAGAAATAATAGTTAACATCAGGCCATATTACAAATAATAACAACAGTTAACAACACAATAACGATAATCACAATAACTACAACCACCAATACCACTTAACAACCATCATGACAAAAAAAAAAAAAAGACAAATAAACACACCGTTTTCTCTAATTGAGACAGTGATACACGAGTAAGTGGTTTTCCACTCTCTGCATGTTAATGAACTGTCTGGCAGTAAATAC
>NC_134781.1:18537102-18544602 GCF_046742065.1 Oratosquilla oratoria | reverse complement strand
CTCCTCCTTCTTCTTCTTCTTCATGGCGGCGGGAACAATCTGAGCGACGCCATCTCCCTCGCCTCTTCGTCACCATTCACCACCACCAAAACTATCACAACTATCCCCACAATCAGCATCACCACTATCACCATCACTTGTGTCACCATTACCCCTTTCGCTTTCTCTCTCTCTCTCTCTCTCTCTCTCTCTCTCTCTCTCTCTCTCTCTCTCTCTCTCTCTCTCTCCCTCTCTTTCTCTCGTATACACGAACATACAATTACACATATATAAACACCAAAAATAAATTCATGTGTACAAATATCCTGTATATGCACACTACATATACACAATATACATATACATATACGGTATATATACTGTACGCACATATATACATACATACATGCAGACATGATTCTATGAAGGCATCCCTTAAATGAATTTAATCGTCTGGCGTTAGCCAGAATAAAAGCACTGAGGGCGTCGCCACGTCCAATTTAACCGAGACAGGACAGTCAATGACCCGGCTCACAATGGAACGAAATCGTCTGACAGTAACCATAATAAAATGTCTAAAGTTCTTCAGCCTTGTTAATCAATGAACCCTTTACCATGACGGGGATCCTCCGTGAAGATTTCGGTGCATACACCACACGACGCTCCACGATAAAAACCGACATAAGCAAGACAGTTTATGTATAACAGGTGATAACGCACGCCCCTCCTCTGCCAGGCCATCTCTAAAACATACATATATAGTATATCACCGTCGACACAAAGACACGACCACCACATATGCTGGGTGGAGGGGTGGAGGGCTTCTGGCAGTAGGTCAACTTCCTCCCTAAATCCGTTGTTATAACCCAGTGACCCTGAGAATTAATCAACGAAGAAAAAAATAAACGCAGCGAAAAGGGTTAACGCTGCATCTCGAGCTGCCTTGTCGGCTAGTTCGTTACTGGGAATGCCAACATGAGAGGGCACCCAGTAGAAGGACACAGATTTGAAATGGAAAGAAATTCGTTTGAGCCGCCGCGTGTGGATTTGGTGGATGGAAGGTGGAGAGAATGGAGGGTGGAAATGGTTTCTAGAGCTCTGCGTGAGTCCGTGATGATTATGTAGGGTGAGTGGGGAGGGGAGTTGAGACTAAGGCATAAAGCGGTGGGAATATCAAAGAGTTCGGCGGTAAAAATTGTAGTGAAAGGGTCGTTGGGGGGAGTTCCAGATTCTGTCTTTGGAAGAAAATGCTGCATAACCCACTTCGCGGTCATAGCGGTAGCCCTCTCTGTAGATGTTGATGGCAGAGGAAGGAGAGGATTACTAGGAAAGAAAATCTTGCTGGATGATGTCAGAGTGAATTTGGTTTTTCGACAATGTAGCCCAGGCAAGAATAGGAAGAAAGAAGAGAAGAATGAGGAAAGGAAGAACGAGGAAAAAAAAAAAAAAAAAGAGGATGAAACCTCTTGTTCTTAGGACTAAAGAGAAACTTTGGGTATGAATCCCGCACTCTCAATCACCGAGATAAAGAGGGGAAAAATCAAAGAGGTGGGTGAAAAAGAGAGTAAGGAAAAGGATGAAAAAAGAATGTCGCGGTCCAGCGCGGGTGCAGAGGGCGGATGACCAGCTGCTGTGGGATCACTTTGAAGTAAAACCAAAATGCTCTTAGCATGATTAAAGAAATGGTCATTGTTGGACCTTGTCGCTAGCGGTCCAGCTGACTCCCACCCCCTCCCCTTCCTTCTCCTTCCCCCTCCCCTTGCACCTCCTTCTTCTCCCTCCCCTTCCTTCTCCTTCCCCCCTCCCCTTCCACCTCCTTCTTCTCCTTCCCCTCCCCTTCCTCCTCCTCCTTCCCCCTCCCCTTCCTCCTCCTTCCCCTTCCTCCTCCTTCCCCCATCCCCTTCCATCTCCTTCCCCCTCCCCTTCCACCTCCTTCCCCCTCCCCTTCCTTCTCCTTCCCCCCTCCACTTCCACCTCCTTCCCCTTCCCCTTCCACCTCCTTCCCCCTCCCCTTCCTCCTCCTTCACCCCGCCGCCACTTCCTCCTCCTCTTCCTCTTATTCCTCCACTATCTTGCTATTCAATATCCTCCTCATCCTCCTCTCCTTTACTCCTGCTTCCCTATCCTCTCCTTCTCCCCCACTTCCACTCATCCAACACCTCTTCCACATTCTCTTACTTCCCCCTCTCCACCTCCTTCTGTCCTCCTCCTCTTCATCCTCCTCCCTTTTCTCGCAGTTCTTTGATCATGACTCGTACCTCCCTAGTTCGATGGACTTCTTCAGGAAGGATCCATCCCATCTTCTTCCATCATCTCATTCATAGCAGAACCCACACACTCACGCCCCATTTCATATACGTACATATATATATATATATATATAATATATATATATACTGTATATATATATATATATATATATATATATATATATATATGTATATATATATGTATATATATATATATATATATATATATGTATATATATATACATACATACATATACCAAGGCTTTTTCCCCCTTCCAAGGGAGGTAGCCAAAAAGGGAAAGGCATAAAAACACTCCCACCCATTTCATCCCTAAATACACTCCACACCCCTCCCACCCTTCCTCTCATCTGAGCACCTCCTGGATGACGGGTCATCCCTGCACCCTGCCCACCGCCCTGGGTCAGAAGCAGTGTCGCAGGACACAGCACATCCACAGCAAGGCCGCTTCATTTAATCGGCGACCCCCCCTCTCCGTCCCCCCTTGCATATAAGGAGAGGACGGGGAGAAATCACACACACACACACACACATATATAGATATATATATATATATATATATACATACATACATACATATACATGTATTATATATATACAGTATATATATATATAATATATATATATATATATATATATATATATATATATATATATATATATATAAATATATATATAAGGGATTACAAAGGAGGAGCATGCCGACAGGAGATCTTTTAGTCCATAACTAGGTAGGATGCAAAAATAAATTGTAATAATGATAAATGAATAAACAAATAAATAAAAATTATAATACAAACAATAATAAATAAAATAAACAAATAAATGCATAGGTATAGTTCAAACAGGTAAATAGTAAATAATAAGACAGATAAATAATAATAAATGAAAATCAAGCATATAATCATACAAATAATAACAAACAAATAAATAAATAATATAAAATAAATGGCAGACATTACAGCATCTTGTTAGGTGTGTGTGTGTGTGTGTGTGTGTGTGTGTGTGTGTGTGTGTGTGTGTGTGTGTGTGTGTGTGTGTGTGTGTGTGTGTGTGTGTGTGTGTGTGTGTGTATGTGTGTGTGTTGACCTCATACTAAATGGAAAGGCATTATATGGACTCTTCGACAGTAGAGAGCGAAAAAGAGGCCCGCCTCTCAACTAATGACGCCACGACCCTATTGTCTGATGCGAGGAACATAAAGATACATTTGTTAAGAAAATCACGAAAATGCATCTCAGGTTTGAATTCTAATCTAGAAATGTCATATATCAGGGAGTGAGATTTCGTGTATTTAAAGGATTAGGATGATATTGGAGTCCAGCAGAGGGACATCGTGATGACATATTCCCATCTCGCATTAACCACAAAACGAGTTTAGTAAATAGCCATGAATTAGGCCTTTGTTAGGCCTTTGGGATGTATCTCTTCATTACAGAATTTTTATTTGCAGGGCTGGGCGCGTTCCCACCGGACAGATAGTGCGTTACCGCAGGAGAGGTAGTGCGTTACCGAAAAATCTGGGATGCATTTTCGTCAATGCGTTACAGATTTTAATTTCCTTAGAGCGGTATACAGTGCATATATATATATATATATATATATATATATATATATATATTATATATATATATATATGTATATATATATATATATATATATATACATACATATGTATATACATATACATACGCAGTAACGCGAACCGCTCTAAGGAAATCAAAATCGGTAACGCATTGACGAAAATGTACCCCAGATTTTTCGGTACCGCACTACCTGTCTGGCGGTAACGCGCCCGGCTCTGTTCATTTATAAACATTCACCCACATCTGCTTTGTATTGTATACCATGCCCTACCCAACCCGGAGGACAAAAACACAGGGCATTGCCTTCCAGTCACAAGCAGACAGTTTTTATATTTTCATCTTCTCTCTATCCCAAGAGGTTGCATCTCTTTCGTAAGAGTCTTGCAATTTATGTTAGTCCTAATTTTATCAAAGCTTCGAGCTACTTCGATCACGGATAAAAGGAGCAAAATTGAAGACGTTTAGGAACTGCTCTGACCCAACCAGATTATAAAATCGAATGATGGGAAGACACGTTGTCATTCCCAGGAGGCAACCAAAGCTAAAGTAGATAAATAAATAAATAGACAAATAGATAAACAAATAAATAAGTCAATAAATGAATAAATAAACGAATAAATAAAACGGAACAAAATAATAGAAAAAATAAAACAAAGGCACTGCATAGAGTACAGTACTAATACACACAAAAATAATGATAATGATAATAATAATAATAATAATAATAATAATAACAATAATAATATATTAATAATAATGATAATAATAAAGACAATAATAATAATAATAATAATAATAATAATAATAACTACAATAATAATACTAATTACAATAATATTAACTAAATAAAAATAAACGTTAAAAAAAAATTGAATAAAACAAAGACGCTGTCTTGACTGCGGTACATAAGGCTTGGCTACCTGCTGCTGCCGTTCCTGTACCCTCTGGGTGTCCAAAGACGCCGTTCCTGTCCCCCTTGTACCGTTGCCGACCTCACTGTCCTGTTCCAGTGCTTAAGAGGGTTCCAGCCCAACCACTGCAACAAAATCGAATTCCAGGTCACCTTGACCCGTGGTGTTGAACTATCTCAGTCTCCATATCGGTTTCAGGTGGTATTCCTTTACCTGTGACCTAGTTCGTCACGTTAGTCAATCTTGCTTTGGGACATATTTCAGTCTCTTTTATTTATTTATTTATTTCATTCTATCTATTTATTTATCATTATCATTATGTTACTATGTGTACTGGAGGAGGCGGAGGAGGAAAAGGGGAACGATAAATAAGAGGAAGAGTAGCAGGATGAGGAGGAGGAGGGGAAGAAAGAAGAAGAAGAGGAAGAGGAGAAGAAGGAGGAGGAGGAGGAGGAGGGGACGGAGGAGGGGAAAGAGGACAACCGCAGGGGGCACTAATCGTGTGTTTGCGGTCACGAAATGGGATGACGTCACTTTGTCATGCGGACACACACCGCCGTCTCTGACGCCATCGCCGCAGCCGCCATTACCGCCACCTCCTCCTCCTCCTCTTCCTTCTCCTCCTCCTCTTCCTCTTCCATTTCCTTCTAATTCACGTATTCTTCTCCTTCCTCTGTCTCCTCCTCCTCCTTCAACATTTCCTTCCCATTCTCGTACTCATCTCCTTCCTCCACCTCCTCCTCCTCCTTCTCCTCTTCCATTTCCTCCTAATTCTCACATTCCTCTCCTTCCTCTATCTCCTCCTCCTTCTCCTCCTACATTTTCTTCTTCTTCTCCTCTTCTTACACTTTTTCCTTATTCTTATATTCCTCAACTTTAAATTCCACAAATTCCTCCTCCTCCTTCTTCCTCTCTCCTTCTTCTCCTTCATTTCCTCCTCCTTCTCCCTCTCACTCTCTTCCTCCTCCTCTTCTTTCGTTGCCGCTGTTTCCCTCATTCCCTCTAACTTGTTCAACACTCCAACCTCCAGGGGGTCTCGACCAATCGAGCCCCCTTTCAGGAAGGGGACCAAGCCGCTCAAAGGCTTAAAAATATTTTGTCCGCAGTAAGAACAAAGACTTTGAAGTATGCCACCGAACTGAGGGATTGAAAAAAATCGTTCTTTGTCAAAATGGTTGAAAAAAAAGTCGTTTTTTTTTTTCGAAATAACTTCCTTCTTTACTTCGCCTTCACCTCTGTCTTCGCCTCCTCCTCCTCCTCCTTCTTCTCCTCTTCCTCCTCCTTCATCTTTCTCTTCTTCCATTTCCTTCTCTTAAAATATCTTCTCCTTTTAAACAAGTACCTTCCTCCTCCTCCTTCTTCTCCTCCTCCTCCCCTTCTTCTTTCTCTTCTTCCCTTTCCTTCTCTTAAAATATCTTCTCCGTTTAAACACATACCCTCTTCCCCTCCTCTTCGTTCCCTTCTTCCTTGTCTTCCCATTCATCACCTCCGCTTGCTCTTCTCCTCTTCCTTTTTCTCCTCCTCCACCTCTTCCTCTTATCCTTTCTTCTTCATCAACTTCCCCTTTTTAACTTTCGTAACCAACCACCCTCTCACCCCCTCGCACCTCTTTCTCCTCCTCCTCCTCGTTCTCCTCCTCCTCCTCGTTCTCCTCCTCCTCCTCGTTCTCCTCCTCCTCCTCGTTCTCCTCCTCCTCCTCCTCTTCGTGTAAGACGCGCCTTCGTGGTCCAGGTGTGGGTAACGACCATGTGAAGACAAGGAGGTTCTTCACATTACATCGTCAACGTAATCGTTTGCATCCAGTTCGAGAGTTCGCGCGCTCGAGGGGTGAGGTGTTGAAAGAAGGGAGGGGGGAGGGGGGCCATTAACGCTTTAGAGCACGTCTCCTGTTAAAAAAAAAAAAAGAAAAAAAAAAAGAGAGAGAGAGAGAGAGAGAGAGAGAGAATGTCTTCCTCTCGTTTTCTTTATCTTCTGTTCCTTCGCTTTATCCTCCTCCTCACCCCTTTGCCTATACCCTTCTCCTCCCTTCTTCCGTCCTCGCTTCTTCTGGTACAGAATCTTCTCCACCGTTCCCTTCAGGAACTCGAAGTTCCCAAAAGAACCTCTTCATTTCGACGAAGTATCTTACAGGACTTCGAAGTCGCCCAAGAACCTTTCAACTTGAAGTGGACTCCTTCGGGATCTCGAACTACACCAAGTAGCTTGTTTTATTGTTTGAGTTCCTCCCTTCGCTTGCTTTTTCCCACCTTTCCATTCCTTTCCTTCTCCTCCTCTTCCTTCTCCTTCTTCTCCTCCTCCTCTTCCTTCTCCTTCTTCTCCTCCTCCTCTTCCTTCTCCTTCTTCTCCTCCTCCTCCTCTTCCTTCTCCTTCTTCTCCTCCTCCTCTTCCTTCTCCTTCTTCTCCTCCTCCTCCTCTTCCTTCTCATTCTTCTCCTCCTCCTTTTCCTTCTATTTCTCCTCCTCCTCTTTCTTCTATTTCTCCTCCTCCTCCTCTCCCTTCTCCTTCTCCTCCTCATCCTCTTCCTTCTACTCCTCCTCTTCCTTCTCCTTCTTCTCCTCCTCCTCTTCCTTCTCCTTCTCTTCCTCCTCCTCTTCCTTCTCCTTCTTCTCCTCATCCTCTTCCTTCTCCTTCTTCTCCTCCTTCACCTTCTTCTCTTCCTCCTCTTCCTTCTCCTTCTCCTCCTCATCCTCTTCCTTCTACTCCTCTTCCTCTTCCTTCTCCTCCTCATCATCTTCCTTCTACTCCTCCTCTTCCTT
>NC_134781.1:18509602-18532102 GCF_046742065.1 Oratosquilla oratoria | reverse complement strand
AAAGATTATAATAATATAAAGAATAAATAAAATAAATAAATGCAAAGGTATAGTTGAATAATAAACAAACAGGTAAATAATAAATAATAATAAATTGACAGATAACTAAAGATAAATGAAAATAAAACAAATAATAAACAGACAAATAATAAACAATTAATATAAAATAAATGGCAGTCATTACATCATCTTGCTTAGGTGTTTATCTAAACGAATTTTTAAGCTTCGGACTGAACTACAATGCACTGCCTCTACAGGAAGTTTATTCCATTCATTAACTACACGGTTGGGGAAGTTGTTTCTACCTACTTCCAAATTAAATCTATTTCCCTACACTCTCCCTCAACTCTGCAACCATCCTCAAATCTCCCCTTTATACTCCTCCTCTTCGGTGCAATATTATCCCTATAGATAAAAGCCCTATCCTGTACTACAAAATTCCCCAAACTGTCTGTCCGTCTATCTACCTATCCATCTATATACCAATAGACTTCTTCCCCTTTATCAGGGAGGTAACCAGTCAAGGTTTGCATCCATCCACCACCCACTCCGTCAACCATTTCACTTTCGTCTTATCTCCTAGTGGTTGAAGATCAGAAGCAATGCAGCAAGGCACAGCACATCCAGAGCAGGGTCAGCCGTTTCATTTACATGGCGACTCTCCCTCATCGTCCCCTCATGGGAAAATAAAAAAAAGTCGAGGAGAAATCCTCTCCACTCACACCCATCTCTTTCCTTCTTCCTTCCCTGCTCAACAGACATTCCTCTTTTAATCATAGCCACCCTTCACTCCATACATTTCTTTCTCGGTCGTCCCCTTACGTTCACTCCATCCACCTCTGCCTTCCACACACTTTTTAATTGGTCTTTCCTCATTCCTTCTTTACATGACCCAATTGTACTCACGTAAATTACTGCTTTCCGGCCTCTCAGATAATTTACCTAAAAGAGAAAAGAATGGACATAAGTAAGAGATATCACTGTTATTATCAATGTTTACTACCAATGTCACTACCGTTATCCTTATTACCATCATCGGTAATGGAGGTAGTAGTAGTAGTAGTAGCAGTAGTAGTAGTAGTAATAGTTGTAGTAGTAGCGGTAATAGTATTAACAGTAGTAGTAAGTGAAGTAGGAGGATGAGGGGTAGAATACTAATTTGATGTTAATGGTAGTATCGTCAGTATCATCATTACTATTACTACAAGTAGTAGTAGAAGTACATGTGGAAGTAGTAATGGTACTATTAGTTGCGTTAACAGCTCTAGTATTGATAGTCATAGTAAAGCCGCAGAGACGATAGTAGAGCAACCTCCATTTTCGTATAAAATGACTAGAAGACAAGAAAAAATGGCTGCCTATCAATCACGGGAACGAGTGAAGTAAAATAAGAAAATAATAACACTAAAATAAGATAAATGAAAATAAATGGATAAATAGATAAATAAATTAAAATAAAATAATATAAAGTGAATCAACACATGAATGGAATGAAATAAGAAATAAAGTACAAGTCTATGGATGAATAAATATAAAATATAAAAAATCAGTGAATGATACAGTAAAAAGAACGGAAAAGAATACAAAGAACCAAAACTAGATCCATTTCAATCACCTGAAACATATAAAAACACAAATACTCAGACTAAAAGTAACAAGGATAATAACAACTCTGCAATAAGAAGTAGGATTTTTTTTAAGAAAATCTAAACATTAGACAGTGTAAAGTTAATATAAGATTTAAAAATCTGTTAAAATAGAAAACATATACAACGCAAAATTAAGAACTAAATTCTATACCTGGTAAAACGTACACCTAGTAGGTCACTTAATTCAACGCTCGCCAACCGCCACTTGTGCTGACGTTTGGGCCCAGGAGGGCATAAATCCCATTTTAGGAATTGGCCCAGGACATAAAACGGCACCAATTCTCGAAGTGGGTTTATGTCCTCCTGGGTGCAAACGTCAGCACAAGTGGCGGTTGGTGAGTGTTGAGTTAAGAGATATAGGCTCTTTGACTCTTAAGACTCTTCGCCACTGAATAAACTCATTTGTATACACAGTCCCCTTTTATTCCTGCTACCACCAGGCCAGGATGCAGGGATGACCCGTCATCCAGGAGGTGCCAAGATAAGAGGGAGGAGGAGGGTGGAGGGGAGTGGAATATATAGAAAATGGAATGGGTGGGACTGGTTTCTATGACTTTTTCTTTTTGGCTACCCCCCGTGTAGAGGGAAAAAGCCTTTGGTATATGTATGTGTGTACCTTCAGAATATTCCATTCATTTTTGTGGCACCACCCGATGAAGAGTCAACACCAAAGGTCTTAATATTTTCTTAGGAGAGGGCTCTCCTACTGCTCAATAATGCAAAAATAAACAAATAGATAAATAAATAAATGGGTAAATAAATAAGTGGATAAATAAATAGAAATAGAAAATAAGAATAAATAGATCACCTTAATTTGTATCCATTAATTTTAAACAAAACTACTACCTTTAGTGTTGTTACCAATACTACTACTGCATCCTCTATTAGTCCTACTACAATAACTACTACAATGTTACTACTAATACTAAAATCATTACAGAAACGAATAATTATACTATTATTGTCACTAGTTATCAAAATTACTACGGCTATCAGCTTCACCACACCAACTTCTTACTGCTTCTAGAACTAATACAATCAGAACGTTATACAACAGCTACAACTACTCTATGTAATATCTTGCGGGTAGGTGTGTAGACTCCTCTATATCACGTTGCGTCCATGAATCAAAACAGGATCGATTACAATCTCGATAAGATGAATAAAACGCGATAAGGACGACCACAACCCTGAAGCAGATTGTCGGACCATGATGGCAATCACCTTCCAACATTATTTCCACCAGGATACAATGGCCGGACAACACTGCCAACTCTGCCAACATAACCACTACCGTCAGCACACCATCCCCACCACCATCTCCTCCTTCATTTGCACTCTCCTCCAAACACGCCACACCAACAGTAGCTGTATAACCTTCACCACCATTTTCTCCATCATCTTCAACATCTCCCTTAATAAAACTTCCTCCTCCTCCTTCACATCCATCCACCCTCCAGGAAAAGCACCAATATTAAATCTTCTCCTTCATCACCATCATAGGTCATACTGCCATCTCTCTCATCACCACCTTGGTCTACATCAGAACAGGACCTCTGTCACTAACATAACCCTCATCACCACCACGTCCCACCACCACCACCACCACCCTCCCTATCACCACCACGCCCCATCATTACCTCCCCTACCACCAGACACCCTTTACTCCACTTTTCTCCAACTCAAGCACCTCAACACCAACAAGTATGACCTCCACCACGACCACAGCCACCACGACTACAGCCACCAAACAGCCCCCCTCACGCCACCCGCCCGGATGGCTTTTTCCATCAATCACGGAGCGCTCTCATCGATACGGTGACAAATGACCAACTGCGACGACAAATGACGTCCGAAGGGCGCCGGCCGGAAGTGACGTCATCAAGGGGTAGTCGAGGGGGAGACAACAAACACGACGAATTTCAGCCTCTTCCATAAGGTGACGCACTTTATATACTCTAGTCTGGTCAACGCCAGATGATGTTATTGTTCATTTCAGGAGCGGCGGGGGGGGGTGGGGGGGAAGGCCAGCTAGACCGAATGAAATTGTCAAGCTCTGAGACCTCTCGAGTGAAGTAATTTACAAATTCTCATCGGCAATGAATATACATATATATATATATATATATATATATATATATATATTATTATATATATATTATATATATATACTCGTATATATATATATACATATATACTGTATATATATATATATATATATATATATATATATATATATGCTAATAACACGGGTACGTGTGTTCATTTATGCAAAGTAGACCACTATGTACTACTTTTTGCACTGAAGATGTAATATACGAAAGCGCTCTGCCTCGTTAGATTATTTTTCCAACTGGTCTACTTTGATATATATATATATATATATATATATATATATATATATATATATATATGTACATATATATATACATATATATAATATATATATATATATATATATATATATATATATATATATAAACATACTTGGCTAATGTCAAACTGTTCTTCAGAGCTGAGGGAATCCTCACGACCCAAGGGGTCAAATTACGCGCGCGATGCTCGAGGCCAGGAATCGAACTGAGAACCGTTAGTGGCGGCCCGGTCGGGCGCTACAGCCACCCGACCACCACAACCGCCCTCTCCTCACCGAGTCGCGAGTCGCCAGGCGATTTTTTCTTCCTCTGGTTCTACGAAATGGAGATTTTGAAAGCAATTTGCTCAGAATCAAAAGCAATTGTGTCTGCACATGCAATGCTAAAGGTTCAGACATGGGGATTATACGTATAATACGTATAGTCGTTTTTAAACGCTGTGTATGTATGCATGTATGTATGTATGTATATCTGTATGTATACATGTAGGTCCTATATATGAATGTATGCATGTGTGTGTATATAAATGTATATATATATATATATATATATATATACATATATATGTATATACATATACACATATATATATATATATATATATATATACATATATATAATATGTATATATGTATGTATACATATACAGTATGTATGTATATATGCATGTATGTATTTATGCATGTATGTACTTCTGTATGTATGTATACGGTATATGCACGTACAGTATGTATGTATACATGTATGTTCGGATGTATACACATATTCTTCCACATGTATTGGTGAAAACAAGACTCCTTTGTATAATTTGTACATATAGTCAAGTACGTAAATCAAATGCGAGCGTGTTTGTTTGTTTGTTTGTGTTTTAATGATTTATTTACCTCAGTGACCTCTGAAAACCCATGACTGACCCTCAAGGACACTAAATAAGATAACCCTAAGATACATTTCCCAACCCGGAAGGACTTGGAGAGGGTTAAGAAAACCGACACTTAGTTACGATTACTTTTCACTCCAAAACACACCATCACGACGATCACTTGACAGACAGACCAATTTTCGAAGAAGAAAAAAAAAAAAAAAAAAAAACAAAAAAAAAAAAAGCGGGCACGAACTCGGCATTCTGGGGTACTCCTTGAGCAATTACTCAACCCGACAATGGGTCAAGTTAACCTCGACGTGCCCCACGTGGGTTCTCCTCCTCCTCCTCTGGGGGCCGATAAGACAGACAGACAGGCAGACGGACAGACAGACAGATAGCCGGACAGACAAATAGTCACTCCTTTTGTTCTCTCTTCCCTCGGAGTGACTTTCTGCACGTCAGTCTGGCAGACTCGCAAACACGAACAGCTCGATTATTTCTTTTTTCTTTTTTCTTTCTTTTTTCTCTCAATCTGTGCGGTAACATGTGGTGCAACACAATGGAAGAACAAGCCAACAGTAGACCATGTGGTGGTCCATTGCAATGCTGGCAAAAAAAAAAAAAAAAAAAAAAAAAAAAAAAAAAAAAAAAAAAAAAAAATAAATAAATAAAATAAAAGAAATAAGATGAAATAAAATAAAAAGTGACCGTATAACTCCTTTGAAAAAAAAAAGTGACCATATAACTCCTTTGCATCCCGGCCCGCTCAGCTGAATAAAAACGCCTGTTCGTTAGCCTAAATAAAATTTCTAAATCATGTGACACGGGTCGGATGACCCTAATACTACCGTGGTGCGTTGTTATGTCATTGTTGCAACGAGCGGCAGGCGATTCCATTCATACATTCCACCGGGTTGCACTACTACTACTACTACTAGTAGTAGTAGCAGTAGTATTACTATCATTCTCATTACTATTATTATTATTTTATTCTTATTATTATTATTATTCTCATTATCATTATTATTATTATTCTCATTATTATTATTATCATTATTATTATTATTAGAATTATCACTATTACTATCATTATTACTATTATTATTATCATCATTATTATTATGTTGTTGTTTATTTAATGTTTTTTTAAGTCAATCTTATTCATTTCCGTAGCAACTCCTCAGATATGAAGAGGGTATAGTCTATAACAATCACTCCCTTCTCTACCGTGTGGTACTTTTTCCTTTATCATCACTGCCTGACGATTTCATTCAGCCCCGTGGCGACCCCTTGGGTAGAAAAAAAAAAGTCGAATCTATCCTTTTATGAGGTAGTAAACTTCAATTCTTCTCTGGCTGTCGCCAGGTGATTTTATTCAAGTGCCGAATTACGGCCAATCCTGTAAAACCGCGTTTCTCAACCAGGGTTCGAACCCGGAACCCTAAAGTTCCGCAAAAAAGGTCCTAAGGGTTCCGCGAGAATAAGTGAGATAAGCTAATGCACTTTTGATTTCTTGTTTAGTTTCATATCTGTGATATAATTAAACACGCACGACATATTCTTGGTTATTGTAATAATGTAATATAGATATCATCCTATCTAACCTATTATTACGATGAAAATAAAATGAGAAAGATATGGTATATATATATTTTTTTTTTTTTTGCGCAGGGGTTCCTTGAGACATGCAATTTATTTTAAAGGTTACGCAAGGGTGAAAAGGTTGAGAAACGTTGCTGTAAAAGGATAAACACCATATATTGACATTTTTTTCACATCACCTCTACCGCCATTAGTACATTTTCCAATTTCATATCCATCATCAACTTCACAACTGCTTCTACCACTAACAATACAACAACACTGCTCCAACACCAGCAACTGCTCCAACACCAGCAACTGACCCAACACCAGCAATTGACCCAACACCAGCAATTGACCCAACACCAGCAATTGACCCAACACCAGCAATTGACCCAACACCAGCAATTGACCCAACACCAGCAATTGACCCAACATTAGCAAATGACCCAACACCAGCAATTGACCCAACACCAGCAAATGACCCAACACCAGCAATTGACCCAACACTAGCAAACGACTCAACACCAGCAATTGACCCAACACCAGCAATTGACCCAACACCAGCAAATGACCCAACACCAGCAATTGACCCAACACCAGCAACTGACCCAACACCAGCAACTGACCCAACACCAGCAATTGACCCAACACCAGCAATTGACCCAACACCAGCAACTGACCCAACACCAGCAATTGACCCAAAACCAGCAACTGACCCAACACCAGCAATTGACCCAACACCAGCAATTGACCCAACACCCTCCCCAACACCTAAACCTACTCCAACAACTGTTCTATCAGCCACTCCAACACTACTCTCCAACAACTGGAGAACCAGAGTTTGGTCTTACGCTTTCCTGAGGCCGACATACAAAAACTCGAGGGTCGAGGGGGAAGTCGGGTGTACCGAACTCGAAACGCGTGTCGGACATAAACGCTTGACAACGCTGGAAAAGGAGCGGACGCTGGGCACCTTTTTTTTTTTTTTTTTTAAGCCTCATCCCTGTGTTAACTTACTTACCTATTTACATATTTACCACATTTTTTTGTTATTATTACACTGTGAGGTGATTTACCTGCGTACATGTTTACCATTGCTTTAATTTCTTTTTTATTTTCAGTTTTATTTCTCTGATAAAATACTTACTTCCCTATTTACATATTTACCAATTTTTTCTCTTTCTTATTTCTATTCTTATTATTTCTTTGACAAATTACCTATTTCCTTATTTACATACTTGGAACAAATATTTTTCTTTTTCATCTTTAGTCTTGTTCTTTTTTAATCATTTACTTATTTACATATTTACCAAAGATATGGTTTTCTTTTTTCCTCTTTAGAATTATTCCTTTGTGAACATATTTACTTGCTAATTTAGCCAAGCACCACATTCATTTACATGCGTATCTATATGTTTATTTATTCATATATTTGTTTATCTATTTCTTATTTGTTCGTTTCATTGGTTACTCATTTATGTAGTCATTTATTCACCCGTTCAACACTTATAACGTCACTTCCTTCACAGAGAAAAGAAATTTCAGGATACAATTTACAGAGATCTCGTTGCTGAAGGTGGCAAGAGACCGTGGGGTACTCGCCGGCCGATGCAGAACGAGGAAATTGAGCAATAAAAAATAAAATAAAAAAAATAAAAGAGAGAGAGAGAGAGAGAGAGAGAGAGAGAGAGAGAGAGAGAGAGAGAGAGAGAGAGAGAGAGAGAGAGAGAGAGAGAGAGAGAGAGTGAGAGAGAGAAAACGATTAAACTGGAATGTCCAGCTGGCAACCTGGTCCAGCGGCTGTACATCATTCTTACGTACGCACAAACACACACACACACACACACAAACACACACACACACACACACACACACACACAGGTATATTTACGTATGCATACAAGGGAGGGTAATAGTTGTCAATCATGAATCTAACACATGATTCAGGACAGCGGTGAATAAAAAATAAACACACGCACACACACACACACATACACACATTCGCACAAACGCACACACACATACATACATACTTACACGCATACACAAATACACACACACACATACATACTCACACACATACACAAATACACACACACACACACATTCACACAAACGCACACACACTTACACATACATACACATACACATACACAAACACACACATACACACATTCGCACAAACTCACACATATATACATACATACATACACACATATACACAAATACACACACACACAAATACGCACACACACACACACACACAGTTGACGAATCTGCGTTATATTCATACAGTAAGCCTCGTCAATACTTCGTTTATTTTCATTTTCTTTCTTTAGATTGTCTATACAGCTCCGCCTCTCTCCATCTAACTTTCAACTTTTCTAGCAATTGGCCTTTCCGACATTGTCTACGAACTCATTATCGCAACGTGTCTTGCCCACCTCTCTTAGGTACTTTTCTATTAAGTCGATAAATCTTCATTTGTCATGCAGGATCCCTTATTTTTTCATCACACATCCTCCATCTATCCACTTCTATATTCAATACTGGATCTACTATTTTTTTTTTAAGAATGTTATTTGTAAACAATAATTGTTTACCCTCTTGTTTCTTGTCCTCGTTTCTAAAGCACCAAGGGCAGTATGTCTCATAAAAGAATTTTGTAATTTTTTCAGTTCTTCGAGCATTTGATAAAAATATACAGTAACGTTTGTTAGTTCCTGTAACTTTATTTTTTCATATAATTTCAGAGGTGTGTGTGTGTGTGTGTGTGTGTGTGTGTGTGTGTGTGTGTGTGTGTGTGTGTGTGTGTGTGTGTGTGTGTGCGTGTGTGTATGCGTACACACGTGTCTGTGTGAGTATGTGGTCGCATGTGCGTGCGTGCTTGCGTGTATGTGCCACTCAAGACATACGAACCTCATGCAGCATAGACTGAAGTGGAGTTCATAATTCAATACACGACTTCAAACAGTCTGATAACAAAACAAAACACACAGTCGGCAACCCGTCCACTTACTCTCCTACAAAGGATGGCACTCAATGGACAAAACAACACAGCAAACTCTGCTCTATCAGGTTATTATGTCGTCCTGTTGGACATGTGTGAACGGACACTTCTCTGTCTTTGGACCACGCTAGGGGCAACGCACTCGTGAAAGGAATGTTTGTGTTGCTGGAATTCGCAAGGGGAGGCGAACGGTGTTAGGCACACCCTTTGGTTCGTGACACTCTCTCTCTCTCTCTCTCTCTCTATATATATATATATATATATATATATATATATATATATATATATATAAATCATTTTGTCTAGTATTCACCAGCGCTTCTGTCCTTATAGGCAATAACGCACCGTTGCGAGAAAAAAAATAGGTTCATGGTGTTTGGTGTCATAATTGTACTTAAACCACTGCGCTATCAAGCTCTCTCTCTCTTGATAGTTCAGTGGTTTAAGTCACTGTTCAATTACGTCTGAGCTGGGTTCGAGTCCTTGGCTTTACTACGTATCAGTTTCCGTATATGTCTCCGTCGAGCCCCTTGTCAGTCTCGATCGTGATGACATGGAATTAAAGTGAAAAATTAATGTGGTTGAATATATATATATATATATATATATATATATATATATATATATATATATATATATTGCCGGAAAATTTTGCGACAACATAGCTCCTGGACTCCAGCTCTTTACGAACATATATATATATATATATATATATATATATATATTATATATATATATATATATATATATATATATATATATATATATATATATATACAGGAATAACGCAAAACGAATGACGCAGTGCACATCCACGTTCATGTCCGTGTCTTGTGCATGCAAGCACCTGCGCCGGCACGTGGCACACGCGTGCTTGTGTGCGTGTGTGGGTTCCTCACTGGTGAAGGCACAAAGATATGACGGATAAGAGTCGATTTGTGTGCAGGACGGGGGTGGGGGGGGAGGGTTGTTTTTATCTCCTCGAAGATAAACTTGTTCCCGGACTTTACTGCCTTCTTTCCCTACTTTTATCAGTTCCTTTTTCTTTTTCTTGATGAACTTGTCCAGCTATCGTGACAGCTGAACTGCTACTGAGCTGAGGCTATTGGCTGGAAGGTCTCCAACTCCCTCACCCCCTCCTTCCCTCCCCCTCCCACTCCCTCCTCCCCTCCCTCTACCTCTTCCCCTCCCTGCTGAAGCTTTCGGGCTTTCTGAAACTGAAGTCTTATTCTTGTGTTTCAGAGACCGAGGCCTCTGTTATGCTGTTCTGAAATAATGTTCTCCAACTGAAGTCTTGTTCTTGTGTCAGGGTTTCAGAGGCAGAGGCCTCTGTTATGCTGTTCTGAAATAATGTTCACCCAACTGAAGTCTTGTTCTTGTGTCAATGGTTTCAGCGCTCGAGGCCTCTGTTGTTGTTTTGTTCTGAAATAATGTTCTCCAACTGAACTCTTGTTCTTGTGTCAGGGTTTCAGAGACAGAGGTCTCTGTTATTTTGTTCTGAAATAAGGTTCTAAACTTTCGGGGACTTGAACATTTCAATTCGTTTTACTTCTTCATTACAGTGACAAATTTCTGTTCTTCGTTTTTCAGCTGTCTATCATTTTTGTATCTTTGTATCTCTGTGTTTCTTTTGTATCTCTATATATCTTTTGTATCTATATATATATATTGCATCTCTGTATCTCTGCATTTTTTTGTATCTCTCTGTATCTCTGTATTTCTTTTGTATCTCTTTGTATCTCTCTTTGTATCTCTGTATGAATTTATTCAGATCAAATGAACCCCTACAGACGTTGAGAGGTTAAACCAACTTTAATTAGCCCTTATGTTTATCCTGGCTGTCGCTCAGGCGATTTTATTCAGCTGAGGGGAAACCTTAATCCAGAACAAAGGTTTTTGATGTTTTGTAGCGAGTATTTCTATGATTTTTGAGAGACGACTTCATTCAGACGTGGGGCTGTCCGTTGACCATCGAAAGGGAATTTACGCAATTCAGTTTAGGTCGTGGTTACGAGATCAGTCCCAATGAGCGAAAAGGACATTACGCCAGGAGGCGCTTCACCTTGAGGCAGAGAATCTCACCATATATATATAATTTTTTTATCTTTTTCCATTTATATATGTATCTAGTTATTTGTTTATTTATTCGTTTTTATGGCTGGAATTTTTTTTTTATAGACTTTTTTTTTTTTTTTTTTTTTTTTTTCCTCCGGCCGATACTCTCATGTATTTGGGATTCGTTCCTTTCAAGTTTATCGGGCGTTTCGGTTCTTGTTTTTTTTTTTTTTTTTTTTTTTTTTTTTTTTTTTTTTTTTTTACCAGTAACTCGGGATTCCAAAACAACTCAGAACTCGAAAATCTGGAAGAACTCGGAAATTTGGACCAACTTGGATTGTATATTGTCGCCCATAACAAGCGTTTCTATCCTCACGGACAATATCGCACCGAAGAAGTGACGTCATAGTGGTCATCAAGGAGATATTTGAGGTAAAAAAAACGGTCAAAAAGGTCAAAAGAACGGGAGAAAAGTAATTGAAATGGATCAGTAATCTCTTCAGAGTGAAGGAACCAACTAGTAATTTTTGCATAACTCGTAACTCGGAAATTTGAGACCACTTCGTTCCTCGGAAATTTGGGACCGACTCGTAACTCGGAAGATTGGGACAGACCCATAACTCGGAAATTTGGGACCAACTCGTAATTCGGAGATTTGGCATAACTCGGAACTTAGAATATTGGCATATCTCGTAATTCGGAATTTTGGCATAACTCGAAACACGGAACTTTGGCATAACTCGGAATTTTGGCATATCTCGTAACTCGGGATTTTGGCATAACTCATAACTCGGAATTTTGGCATAACTCGAAACTCGGAACTTTGGCATATCTCGTAACTCGGAATTTTGGCATAATTCGTAACTCGGAATTTTGGCATAACTCAGAACTCGGAATTGTGGCATAACTCGGACCTCGAAATTTTGGCATAACTCATAACTCGGAATTCGGAATTTTTACTTAACTTGGAAATTCCGGAACAACAACTGGTAACTTTCCGTGCCGCCGTGAAATGTTTCGCAATGGAAGAGTTTTTTGGTAAAGACTGGAATTGTAACTTATCTCCTGGATAATAGGGTCGCCGGACACGAGGGCAATTAGAGCGTTCCTTCGTGTGACTGCTGCCAACCATTTCCAGAAAACCGGAACATTAGCTGAAGGGGAGCTCTCGACTAAGCACTGGAAATGAGGGATAGTATAGTTTTTTTCATATTATTATTATTACTATTATTACTATTATTATTATTATTGTTGTTGTTGTTGCTCTTATATTCTAATCTGATCTAGTTATGGACGGTTGATGTTTTGCCGTTCCATTTTATTCTACTGAGCATTATATATATATATATATATATATATATATATATATATATATATATATATATATATACATATCCACACACACACACGCACACACACATACACACACACACACACACATATATATATATATATATATATATATATATATATATGTATATTTATGTATATATTTTTCAATCTGCAATACATATCGTAGTGACCTGTTCTTCCAGAATAGAATATATAAAGCTTGATTCGAGGTTGAAGAAATCAATTCATTCTAGTCTCTCCCAGTCCAAAATCTATCCTTTAACATAATCAAATTGCTTAACGTCAGCCATAGTAAAAATATACAAAGTGTAATTGTGCTGATGGTTTAAGTCGCGCGATTTGCTGACTGATGCTGACTGACACCGACGACTGCGAACAGGCCCCGGGTGACTGACAAAAGCGCTGACTGACGGTACTGCTGACTAACGGGGCATAATGAAATTCGGCAGGTGGCGTCAGGCCGACAGCTGGTCCTGACTGACAGCTGACAATAAACTCATTCTTGGAAGCTACGGACCGATAATCGAGATTCCCTAACAAAGATAGCTTCTGCGATGTCACACCCTCCAGAATCTATGACGTCATGAAGACTTCGTGACGTCATATCCTTCAGAATCTATGACGTCATGAAGTTCGTGATGTCACATCCTCCAGGATCTCTAACGTAACGAAATGTTCTTGACGTCGCATCCTCCTGAATATATGACGTCATGAAGACTTCGTGACGTCATATAACCCAGGAATTATGCCGTCACCTCCAGAATTTATGACGTATTTCGTGACATCATACCCTCAAGGGGCTATGACGTCATATCCATTCCACCTTTTTTTTTTTAACCAAAATATTTCGACAATTTCCTTCCACCCCTCCTCCCTTTCCCTCTCCCCTCCCACCTTTCCCTTCCCCTTCCGCTTCCCTCTCCCTTTCCACCTTCCCCTCCCTCTCCCACCTTCCCCTCACTCTCCCGTCCTACCTTCCGTTTCCCTCTCCCCTCCCCTTCCTTTTCCCTCTCCCTCTCCCGTCCCACTCCCTCCCCCTTCCTCTCCCCTCCACCCTTTCCCATCCCTCTCCCCTCCCCCTTCCCCATCCCTCTCCCTTCCCCCTTCCCCATCCCTCTCCCCTCCCCCTACACCCTCTCCTTCCCCTCCCCCTTTCCTCCTCCCCTCTCCCCTGCCCGTTTCTCATGTGGGTTATTCACAGACACGTAATGGAAAAGCAAACCAGCAGGAGACCTTTTGGTCCGTACTGAGGACAAAGGATTCTCTCCACTGAATAAAACATTTCATCTTTTGATCAACCTTGCGTGGAATAATCCCCCAATTATGGTCTCCCCCTAACCACTGCAGAGTGACCCTGCTCACCCCCCACCCCCTAGCAGCCCCCTCCCTCCCCCCTTAATCCAGCTCCCATCCCCATCCACCTCCTCCTCCTCCTCCTCTTCCTCTTCATAAGCCTTTCATCTTTATCATTTTACTGTTCCTACTCCTACATCTCGTTTTCTGTCCTCTTCGTTTTCTTCCTACTTTTCTTCTTACTTCTGCTCCTCTATCCTCATCTTCCTTCTTCTTCTTCTTCTTCTTCTTTGGTTTCATCCTCCTTCTTTCTCTTTTCTTATTCCTCCTCCACCAAGTCTTCTTCCTCCTCCTTTTCCACCAACTCTGCCACCACTATCACCACCCCCACCACCAACAGTATCATCCCCACAACCACAACCTCCTCCTCCTCCTCCTCCTCCTCCTCCTCCTCTTCCTGGTCTCAGCAAAGTAATTTCCGAGATCGAAGCCCCAGCCCGGGCTGGCCGGTTCGTTCTTTCCGTGGCCGGGACTGGACGAAAATGAAGAAGAGGATGGTGAAGAAAAATAAAATGAAGATTGTGAAGAAGAAGAAGGAGAAGAAGGAGTAGAAAGAGGAGGAGGAGGAGATGAAGAAAAAGAAGGAGAAGAGGAAGAAGAAGAAAAAGAAGAAGAAAAAGACGAAAAAGAATACAAAGAAGAAAAAGAAGAAGGAAAACAAGGAGAAGAAGAAGAAGAAAAAGGAAAACAAGGAGAAGAAGAAGAAGAAAAAGAAGAAGAAGAAAAAGAAGAAGAAGAAGAAGAAAAAGACGAAAAAGAATACGAAGAAGAAAAAGAAGTAGAAGAAGAAGGAAAAGGAGAAGGAAAAAAAGAAGAAAAAGACGAAGAAGAATACGAAGAAGAAGAGGAAGAAGACGAAGAAGAAGAAGCAAAAGAAGAAGAAGACAAAGAAGGAGTAGAAGAAGAAGAAGAAGAAGAAGAAGACAATTCCATTCAGTCGAGGAGGAGTTCCTCCCTGCCGGCGGCCACCACGTGAAGATCTTTTGTGTTCCTCAAACTCCCGTCTCTCATCCAACGTAATGACTGGCCACCTCCTCCTCCTCTCCCTCCTCCTTGTCTTGCACCACCTCCTCTCCTCCTCCTTTTCTTTCACCTCCTCCTCCACTTTTTCCTCCTCCTCCTCCTTTTTTTCCTCCTTGTCTTTCACTTCCTCCTCCTCCTCCTCTTTTTCCTCCTTGTCTTTCACCTCTTTCTCCTCCTCCTCCTCTTTTTCCTCCTTCTCCTCTCCCTCCTCCTGGTCTTCCACCCCCTCCTCCTCCTTTTCTTTCACCTCCTCATCCTCATCCTCCTTTTCCTCCTACTCCTACATATCTTTCACTTCATCCTCCAAATCCTACTTTTCTTCGTCCTCCTCTTCCTTCTCTTCCTCCTCCTCGTCTCCCACTTCCGCCTCCCCCTTTCTCTGTTCTTCCGCCATATTTTCTTCTTGCTCTAACTTCTCTTTTTTTCTCATAAAAAAAAAAAATAATATATATATATATATATATATATATATATATATGTTGATAAATCTTTACTTGTTATCCCTCTTTTTCGCTGTCTTCCTTAGATCTCTCCTTTACCATCCTTCAGGCCGATGTTGGGTCGCCTCCCCGCCTGGCCAGGGATGTCGGGAACCAGCGCGACAAAGCCGGCAGTGGATTCCGGGAATCGAACTCACGACTACTTGCTTATGAGTTCGACACGGTATCCGCTGGGCTATAGCGCGGTCCTAACTCCAACTATCTGGCGTAATATCGTCCCTAAGGATAGAAGCTCCTCCTCTTTTTTTTTTTTTTTATTATTATTATTCCTACGTCTCCTTACCCCACGTCCTAACCCGATGTATTAACCGGATGTTTATGGGGATTTTAGATGACGTCACCAAGGATCAGGGTCGTTCATCATTCTTTCATGAACGGAGACTAGTCTTAAAAAAAACAATAAATAAAAAGAATAAAAAAATCTACTGCATTTCTTAACTTAAAATTAAAAAAAAAATACTGCATTCCTTAACTTAAAATTTTAAAACTAAAAAAAAAAAAAAAAAAAAAAAAATCTACTGCATTCCTTAACTTTCTCTTTTTATATGACCCCATCTCTTCGGCGGTACAGAAGAGCTAGTTATTGAGGAAAAGTACAATATTCCGCTTCCTGTTTTACGTTCACCTCTTTCTCTTTTTATTCTTTCGTTACTTCCTCCTTCTGCTCCTCTTTCTCCTCCTCCTCCTCTATTTCTCCTCTTTCTCCTCCTCCTCCTTCTACTACAGCAATAAATTAACAACTCCTTCGTGTCACTCTTTCTCTTAACATTTTCTCTTCTTTTCTTCTTCTTTTGTTCAATTCTCTCTTCTACTTCATCTTCATTATCTTCTTCTTGCTCCTCCTCCAAATCCTCAAAAGAACCAAAACTAACGTCACGCGAAGGTGTCTTCTCTATTTCCTCTTCTTCTTCTTCTTCTTCCTCCTCCTCCTCCTCCTCCTCCCTCTATCTCCCTACCCTTCCTCTTCCTCCACTTTACGTTTTCTCCCCTACTCCACTTCTTCCTTCATTTTCATCCTTTTCCTCTTCCCTGTCTTCCTTCCTTCCTCTCTTCATTCTAATCCTAACTGTCCTCTCTTTTCCCTCCCCATTCTCTTCTTCTCCTCCTCCTCCTCTCTTGATCTTCCATCGTATCTTTGTCCTCCTCCTCCTCCTCGTGAGTTTCTTCCATCGTATCTTTGTCCTCCTCCTCCTCCTCTTCGTGATTCTCCTCCATCGTATCTTTGTCCTCCTCTTCCTCCCTTGATCCTCCTCCATTGTATCTTTGTCTTCCTCCTTCTCCTCTTCCTCCCTTGATCCTCCTCCATTGTATATTTGTCCTCCTCCTCCTCCTCCCTTCATCCTCCTCCATCGTATCTTTGTCCTCCTCTTCCTCCCTTGATCCTCCTCCATTGTATCTTTGTCCTCCTCTTCTTCCTCTCTTGATCCTCCTCCATTGTATCTTTGACTTCCTCCTCCTCCTCCTCCTCTCTTGATCCTCCTCCATTGTATATTTGTCCTCTTCCTCCTCCTCCTCCTCCTCCTCGTGATCCTCCTCCATTGTATCTTTGTCCTCCTCCTCCTCCTCCTCCTCCTCCTCCTCCTCCCCCCCCCCTACGGACCCGAGTCAGTCAACATCTCCACGACTCTTCGGCGCGATATTGGCCCATAGGACAGAATCGCTGGTTATCGCCAAGACAACCTCTCTTCTCCTCCTCCTCCTCTTCTCCTCCAGTCGCAACTCGTCCTTCTTCTCCCTCCACCTCCTGTTCCTCCATTTCTTATCCCCCTTTCACTGGTCCTCCTCCTCCTCTTCCTCCTCCTCCTCCTCTTCCTCCTCCTGACCCGCCTCGTCCCCGCCCACTTACTCTCAGTTTCCCCCAAAGCAAGGGGTAGCCGAGCATTTCAATTAAGATGAAGTTTATGTCACCGTCATCATCATCATCATCATCAAGAAGAGCAGGAAGAAAGAGGGAAGGAAGAGAAGAGAGCGAAAGAGGAAGAGAGGGAGAAAGAGGAAGGTGAATGGAGGAAAAGGAGGGAGGAGGGAGGGACGAAGGAGAGGAAAGGGAAGAATGGGTGAAGGAAAGAATGAAGGAGAGAGGAGGTAGGAAGGAGGAGGGAGGAAGGAGGAAGGAAGGGGAGGAGGGAGGAAGGATGGGAGGAAGAATGGGAGGAGGGAAAAACGAAAGAGGGAGAAGAGAGGAGGTAGTAGGGAGGAGGGAGGAGGGGAAGAGTGGAGGGAGGAGGGGGAGGGTGGAGGGAGGAGGGAGGAGAAGGGAGGAGAGTGGAGGGAGGAGAAGGAGGAAGGAGTGTGGAGAGAGGAGGGAGAAGGAGGAGAGAGGAGTGTGGAGAGAGGAGGGATGAGAAGGAGGAGGGAGGAGAGTGGAGGGAGGAAGGAGAAGGAGGAGGGAGAAAAGAGGAAGGAGGAAGCAGGAGACAGGAGAGAGGAAGTAGTAGGGAGGAGGGAGGACGGAGGAGGGGAGAGTGGAGTGAGGAGGGAGGAGAAGGAGGAGGGAGGAGGGAGAAAGGAGGAAGGATGAGGGAGGAGTGTGGAGAGAGGAGGGATATGAAGAAGGAGGGAGGAAGGAGGAGAAGGAGGAGGGGGAAAAGAGGAAGGAGGAGGCAGGAGACAGGAGAGAGGAGGGAGTAGGGAGGAGGGAGGAGTTGGAGTATGGACGAGGGGAGGGAGGAGAAGGAGGGAGTAGGGAGAATGGAGGTGTGAGTAGGGAGGAGGGAGATGGGAGGGGGGAAGAGAGTAGAGGGAGGAGGGAGGACAAGGAGGAGGAAGGAGGGAGGAGTGTGGAGAGAGGAGGGGGGAGAAGGAGGAGGGAGGAAAGTGGAGGGAGGAGGGAGGAGTGTGGAAGGAGGAGGGATAAGAAGGAGGAGGGAGGAGGAAGGAGGGAGGAGATGGAGGAGGGAGGAGAGTGGAGGGATGAGGAGGAGGGAGGAGGAAGGAGTGTGGAGAGAGGAGGGAGGAGTGTGGAGAGAGGAGGGAGGATTGTGGAGAGAGGAGGGAGGAGGGAGGGAGGAGGGGGGGGAAGGTGATTGCCTGGACAAAGCTATTGTCCTGCGGGATCGCCCGTGTGAGCGATTTGACAAAAGCAAATGGGTCCATTTCGCTAATGCGAATTCTTTTTCATGTATATATGTAGACGCATGCGTGTACATACAAACACACGCATATGTATACATGTACACACACACACATACACACACACATGTATATGTTTGAATATGCAGACATACGTATATAACAACATTTTATGTAGCATATATATATATATGCATAAACATATATATCATGTACCTAGATGCCTACCTATCATACACACTCGGACACACACACACACACACACACACACAAACACACACACACACACACACACACACACACACACACATACACACATTGCTTTCTCCCCGAAAAGAAAAGAAAATATAAAACCAAGAAATTATTACGAAATAGCAAGATCTAGTCGCGAGTACATATCATCGTGGAGAATTGTCCGCGATATCTTTGTAGAAAGCGCTCATTGTTGCCTTATCTAAACGACCCATCATTCGGAAAGGAGCGACAATTGAGGCCCCTAATTATACGGACGCTATTCAGCATTGCTCTCGTTTCAGTTTTGTTTGCTGAAATCGTCGTCGAAATGAGAAAGAGAAAGGGAGGAAATGTCACGATATAGGGTTCACTGGTGCCAAAAGGTCTCAAATGTAAAATAAGTAAACAAGTAAATAAATGAATGAATAAAATATTAACAAATACAATAATATATAAACAAACAAACGAATACAAAAGTTGAACAAATGAACATATCAAAATGAAATAAAATAAAATAACATAAATAAATGAATAAAAAATCATACTTCACTCACTCTCAGGATTGACCGTGAGAAGAAGTTTCCATTGAATAAAATCATATTGCGAAAGACACAATAAATATTAACATCACCAGACATCAACTAAAATAGAGCATAAACTTCAGAAAGCGGCGAAAGAATGATGAAAAATCTGCTTTCATTATTCAAACGCTGTGTACCTTAATTCGCCGACATATGTTTATTATTTTATTATTATTTATTATTATTTATAATTATTTATCCGTCCATTCATTATTATTTACTACTTACCTGTTTCTTTATTATTTAACTCTACCTGTTTATTTGATCTATTTCTATTTCTATTATTTTTATCTATTTATTTATCTATTTATTATTATTAAAACTTTTTCGCATCCGACCTAGTTATGGACCAAAAGGTCTGTCGGCATGCTACTCCTTAGTGATCCTTTTTGCATTTCTAAACTGCTGCCAGTTGATTTTGCTCAACAGCGGGAAGCCACTCTGCGGTTGAAGCATAAATGAGCCTTTTGTCCTTTGACGAACAGAGCGAAGACAGGTTTGAAACCTCCGGAAGGGGCAGAAGGAAAGAGCAACTCATCGTCATCTTAGAAAGAAAGATACGCTACTCTGTATTCACTGTATCTCATAATCGACTATGGCAGAGCTCTCAGGACGTGACCACAACGATCCTAACTCCTCCACTAACAATGGGTAAGAAGAGAATGTTCTGTTCTTCAACGGGTCACTGATGTCTTAAAGCGTCTGTTATGTTGTTAGAAAGAGAGCCAAGAGCATATGTGAGGCTTGATGGTCTTCCAACATTTTTCCCACGAGTTTTATCGTGTGTGGACCAAAGAATAGGGTAGAAGTCTGATGCAAACAGTCGGGGGGGAAACTTTGAAAGTGGATGATGTTGCCTCCTGAGCTGCCTTGTCGGTTCGTACGTTACTGGGAATGCCGATATGAGGTGGCACTTAGCAAAAGGACAAATGGAGGATGGGAAGAGCTTCTATGGCGCTGCGTGATTCAGAGATGGTTATGTAGAAAGACGAAGGTGAGTAGAAAATGAAATGTAAGGGGGCAAGAACAGCAAAGAGTTCGGTAGTAGAGACTGAAGCGAAGGGAAAAGGATCTAAGTTCTGTGTTTGTGGAAGATGCAGACACAACCAGAACGGGAGCCGTCTGTAGTAGATGTGGATGGCAGGAGCATGAGAAGGTAGTTGAAAGAAACTCTTAGTATCTGATGGTGTTTGGTTCTTGGACAGTGTAGTCAAGGCAAATCAGGGGCACAGAGGGAATGGAACAAGCAAATGGGGTCCAGGTAGGTGTTGCCACCTGGAGTGGGTGTCTCGACGTTGCTAGTTATTTCTAGAGTGGATAGTATGCCACATCCCGTATAGTGTATTCCCTGTACGTTTTATACAGTTGATATTTTAGGGATTTTCGTGGCATCCCTACGAGCTAAACCCTTGATGGCGCTTCGGGCCAAAAACCTTGGGTAATCCAGGTCGAAGTCGACTTTGTCTCGGTAAAGGTCAAGATAATTGGAGGAGTAGGATAAATTTGTAAATGCAGTGTTTCTCAATGGTATGGAACAAGCAGTTCATGACTGGGGCTCAGTGGTCGTTTTATCGTGGCGGCGACGGTTTTTATTACATCTGTTGGAGAGGGGAGGGGAGGGGAGATCACTACCAATGGATCGTCTCGTCAAACAGATTCAAGGTATGGGAGTCGGAGGGTCATAACCCTATAGGGACAGGGAGATACAGGAAGGGGCGGGGTGGTAGCAGGGGCTCTTTCAGGGATCTAGGAACGGGTCTCTTTCATATCTTCATTCGGTTTGCTTTGATATTGAGGCCACACAGAGGATGACTTTGCTTAAGACAACTCCAAAGGGATGTGGGAAAAAGGGGTAAGCTATGTTTACGACACTTTTTCTACCCCTTGTCTCTTCTCTTCATTTGGTTTGCTTTGATATTGAGGCCACACAGAGGATGACTTTGCTTAAGACAACTCCCAAGGGATGTGGAAAAAGGGGTAAGCTATGTTTCCGGCACCTTTTCTAACCCTTTTCTCGTGTGAGGTGAGCAGAAAGCATCCTAAATAGGGCTGCTCAGACATGCAAGCTACTGCTGAGCTGTGTTACTAACCGGTACAGAGCGACCTCTCGACTGTGCTTGGGGCTTCCAAAGATCCTCTTTTCATGTCCCCAACGTTAGACGCCCTCGTCATGGGGCTTTTGCCGGATTAGTAAAAGGAAATATCAAGGCTACGGATAGTACAGTGGAAGGAAAAGGTATCACAGAGAATGGTTATACTGTCAGTCATTCAGTCGCTACTTTACACTTAGCGTCGACTTCTCTGGTGGGAGTCAAGTCCAAAGGGCATCACTAAAAGGTGATGAGGCAGTGGTTAGCGTCACTTCTGGGAGAGGAGGAGAGACTGACCCCCCCCCCGCCCCGCCCGTGTGTGTGTGCACGCATATATGTGTACTTTGTATATAGCTTTACCTACAGCCGGGCAATTTGTGTACCCGAGTTCACCTCAGCTAATAAAATTGTTACAATAAACAAATTAATAAACAAATAAATAAGTGAATAAATGAAATAAGACAAATAAATAAGGAAATGAATAAGTGCACTTGTCGAGCAAATTGCAAAAACCAAAGTCGATCCATAACAAGACTTAAATTTCCAGTCGGACTCCATTTTTTTTTTTTTTTTTTGTCTTATTTTTCTCCTTCCTGGTGACTAGACACATCTCGACACAAAGGAGGACTTGACCTTGAGTGCCAACGTGGCGCAGATGGAGGGTCGACTTCTTCAGCTCCAGTGGCACTCTGCCTAAGGCACCTTGAAGGGCCACGCATACGTCATTAATCATTTCTTCGACATCAATTTCAGAAA
>NC_134781.1:18499602-18504602 GCF_046742065.1 Oratosquilla oratoria | reverse complement strand
CGTAGGATGTCCAAAGCGCTGACGATTGGAACAGCGACATAAGCGTTGGCCGTACTTACTTATATACCAGGTATCCTACAGATAGACGAGTCGTGAGTCTGGGGTTGGTTAAATGTCAATATCAGTGAAGGTTGAGATATTTACATCGTTTATCGTTTCCTTTGTTCGCTATATTTTTATCATTTTCTTCGTTCCGTGAGTTCTCTTAGCTTCTGTGTCTGAGTTTTCCTGTAGTAGTTGGATCGTGAGCACTTCCACGCTATTGTTAAATGCTGCATGTGGTTCCTTTTGGACTGGGTCACCAGTGTTGTTGATTCTCGTTCCAATTATCAGGGATCCACTTCTTTTGGGCCATATTTAGCGGGGTTTTCCGCATGAAGTGATGAAGTGACGAAGTCTCTTTTCACTCAATGGTGATTGGAGGCAACTGTGCAGCAAGAGATGGTCCACCTCATCTTGGTATGATTCGAGATGGGAGCCGATACAGAGGAGTAAGTCTATGAATCCAATGATTCAATTCGGCGCAAGACCCAATAGGTGCATAGGGTGGGAGAAATGCCTACATTGTTTTGTGATGTGGTTATTTCCGCGGCACCTTTGAGGTGTCGAGGATATATATGCGACGATTGCTACGTAATGCATTTTATGTTCTTGAGTTTCAAGTAAGAATTTGGTTCTCTTCATTCAGGGTGGTAAGGTGGATCGGGAGGAGGGGATAGGTTTGTAGTGGAAGGATGTGGTGGCTTACAGAGAGCTGAAGTTAGAGCATAAGAACATAGAACATAAGAATGAAGGAGACTACAAGAGACCATAAGGCCTACACTAGGCAGCTCCATATCCATCACCACCTACCATCCCCATCCATAAAGTTGTCTAACCATTTCTTAATACAACTGATAGTTTCAGCGCTCTCTACATGGCTACTAAGTCTATTCCATTCGTTGACCACCCTATTAGTAAACCAATTCTTGCCTATTTCCTTCTTGAATCTAAATTTGTCCAGTTTAAAGCCATTACTGCCAGGCCTGCCCTGGAGGGAGTAGAAAGTTTAAGTAGATCTTCGTGTTCTCATGATCTCGCTTGGCGAGGCTGTTGGAGGAAGGTTGTTGGGAGGCGTCATGCTGAGGCGGTGGGTCATAGAGCTTCTACAAGTATTGCCTGGTTGGAACGTTATGGATCTGACTTAGGCTCGGGCCTCTCGAAAACTGATGCCCTCCTTATGTAGGAGGCTGAGGACTTCGCGTTCAAGACAGTGTACAGTGCAGATCGAAGAGCATACAGCGTAGTTCTGTCCCCAGTTTGCACATATGGCTGGATTTGGGCATAAGGAGTCATGTGCAGCGGCCGAGCAGTGCACACATATGCCTGCTGAAAGGCGACATCGCTTTTTATTATGCCCAAAGCGTTAGCCGTTAAAGCAATGAAGTGGACGTCGACTTTATTTATTTGTTATGTCAGGTTTTCTACGTACAGATGGGATGGGAGTTCAGGGAGGGCGCAGGATAGTAATAATGTGAAGGATAAAATCTTTATGCCGGTTATTGTTTTTTTTTTTTGGTATGGTTGGTTGACTCGTATTACAATTTTCTTCTACAAATTATTTCAAGGATTATGATTCTGTGTAATTTAGTAGTCATGGGGGTGTTAATCACGCTGGATTTGTTGGTTGCATGTGGCTAATTTTGGATTTGTATACTTGCAAGGGTTAAAATGGACTGCTTTCAAGCCCTACTAATAGGAATCTATTTGATTGGCTCTACATTTAGCAGGGCTTTCCATGTTTTAAAATGAAGTTTCTGTACACTCTAAAGGGACAATGAAGCAAGGAATGGTCCAAGTAGTGTTCAGGACCAAAAACCTTGGTTAGTCCAGGAGAAGGTCCATTTCACTTTGGTATGGTTAAGATGAGGGTTGGAGGAACGGGGTAAGTCTACAACTCCACTGGTAATGGCTAAGATCAGTGTCTGTTTTGCTCTGAAGACGATAATTAGTCATTCTCTTTGTTTAGAGAGGCGGTAACTGCCTATGTATTATCAGGTCTAGCAGATTCAAGGTGTCTGTGAGGGGAATCATCGCCTTGTTGTTGGGAAGGTACTACAGGACGGGGTGAGGCGGTAGCAGAGGACAGGGGGAGGGGGCTTTGTTGTGTTTAGGAAGGCTAGTACCCCCGCTTTTCCCTCCTCGTTCTTGTAGGCTATGTTCAAAAAACCTATTTATTTTCTAGCCCATTCCTCGTGTGGAGCGACCGCAGTGAAGTATGAAAAGAACTGCTCAAACATGTGGGCAGATGACGAGCTGTTTAACTGTTCCGACTTAAGTACTGGCGACCACTGGGCCTGCACCGACCTCATGTGAGTTGTGACCTGAGGTTTACAGAGCTCACCATCTCCTTTCCCCATCGTATCACGCATTATCGTTATCAGGACTTTTGTTAGTATAAAGAAAAAGGAAGCCAGTGTTGGGTAGTAGGAAGAGCGTTATAAAAGTGTCTGAATATGTCAGTCAGTAAGTCATTAACTTGGCATCGACTTCCATGATGCGCGTCGATCCCATAAAGAGGAAGTGAGGCCGCATTTGGTCATCCTTCGGGGATGGAAGAAGTGGAGTATTGAAGAGAGGGAAGAATGAGGGGACACGGGAGAGGGGGGCATGGAAAAGGAGGGACGGAAGAAGGGAGATGGGAAGGGGGACTAGCAGTGGGGGGTTAGAAAAAGGGTGTATAAATGGGACAGTAGCTTGAGATACAAGACTGTAGGATAGAAAAGGGAAGATAGAAAAGGAGGGGAAGAAAGGGGAGGAGAATGGAAAATGAGGACAAGGAAGGGGAAGGATAGAAGGGGAGGAGGATGAGCGGGGTAAAGATGGGGATAGAAGAGAAGGGGATGGAAGGAGAGGAAGATGGGAGGAATAGAGAAGGGGATAGAAGAGGATCATTTGGAAAAAGGGGGAATGGAAAGGGAGGAGATGTAAAGGGATTGAATGGAAGGTGAGGGTGGAAAGAGAAGGAGTGGACGGAAAGAGTGGGGATGGAAGAGATAGAATGGAAAGGGAGGATATGGGAGAGAAAGTTATGGAAACGGAAGGGATGGGAGGGGAGGGGATGGAAGGGGAGAAATGGAAGGTGAGTAATGAAAGAGGAGTTTAATGAAAAGGAAACTGTGGAAATGGATGGAAGGGAAGAGAATGGGACGGAAGAGGTGGTGGAAGAGAACGGGATGGAAAACGGGATAATGAAAAGGGAACAATGGAACGGGAAATGGTGGAAGGGAAAGTGATGAACGGGAAGGATATGGAAGGAAAGTGGATAAAGGAATAGAAACGATGGAAGAGCTAGGGATGGGATAGGTGATGGAATGGAAGGGGATGGAAGGGAAAGATATGGAAGGGGGTGGTAGAAGGGATGGAATGGGGTAGGGAGGAAGAGGCGAGTATGGAAAGGGAGGGGATGGAAGAGATGGTGATGGGAAGGGGATGGAAGGGGAGGGGATGGAAGGGGATGGGATGGAAAGGGAGGGCATGGAAGGGGAGGGGATGGAATGGAAAGGAATACAAGGGGGGAGATGAAAGGGATAAAGGAAGATGAGACAGAAATGGAAGGGATGGGAAAGAGGAGGAAGGGGAGGGGATGGAAGGGGAGGGGATGGAAGGGGAGGGGATGGAAGGAGAGGGGATAGAAGAGGAGGGGATGGAAGGGGAGGGGATGGAAGGGGAGGGGATGGAAGGGGAGGGGATGGAAGGGGAGGGGATGGAAGGGGAGGGGATGGAAGGGGAGGGGATAGAAGGGGAGGAGATGGAAGGAGAGGGGATGGAAGGGGAGGGGATATAAGGGGAGGGGGTAGAAGGGGAGGGGATAGAAATGGAGAGGGTGGAAAAGGAGGGGATGGAAAAGGAGGAAACAGAAGAAGAGGGGATGGGCGGGGAGCGGATGGAAGAGGTTAGGGATGGAATGGGAGTGGAAGAGGGACTGAGGCTGTTCCTCCCTTGCTCCACTGTGGGACGCCCCCTCCTCCACCCCTTCCCTTCCTCCTCCTCCTCCTCCTCCTACACCGCCATTATGAAAAATGGCAAGCTACGATACTGTTCTCCGTACGCAGAATGTAATAATTGCTTCAAAAAATTATGTAGATTGCTAAGACCTTAGCGTGATCAATTGACGTGCTGGCATAGGCTGTGGCCCTAGCCTTCCCGCGTAAATTACCCGTAGCCCCGCCCACCTGCAAGCAACGTGCCATGGAAGCGCTGCGCTGATTGGTCTGCCGCTTACCCAGGTAACCAACCAGGTGGGCTCGCGTACTGTCCGGGGTTTTAAAGGTCGTTCCTGATTGGTTCACACCACTAAGGTGAAGATGATGACCCGTTTTAATTTATGGTGTCCGTTCTCAAAGGTGATTGGTGGCAACTTGGAGCGTAAATATTCATAAATATATCGGGGTTGACACTAGAAACAACGACGGGCGCCAGAGTGAATGACAGAGTACTGTTTCACATGTCATTGCACATCGGGGTGGGGGGCTGGGGAGGGGGAAGGGTGAGGGTAGGGACGGACGGACGGACGGACAAACGCTGTGGCGGAACAAACGGACATGTTCCTCGCGCGGAGTCGACCGGCGGCAGACTTTGCGCCGAGCGGCGAATGGTTCCCACCGGGTAGCGGGGAGATCCAACCGCGGCAAGCTCACAGTCTCCGTTTTTCTATTTTCTCAAATCTCCCACGCCCTTTTTCACACTACGACGTCCAGGATAAAGGTCCGAATAGCCTTAGTCTCCATAAAGGTCGTTCGGTCCATAGGACCTTTATAAAGTAAAGGATTATTCTGATACAAAGAGATGAAGTTAGGCAGGCAGCCCAGGCAAAGCGGTAAACAGTATCTCATACATATGGAAATTAGTCACTCTAATTTCGCCTCGCAATGATTTTCGAGATAAAGTGGTCAAGTGTAATTTGAAAGCGAGAATGATAAAGTATAAACGCTTTCCCATATTAGGAAATGAACTCTTGC
>NC_134781.1:18484602-18492102 GCF_046742065.1 Oratosquilla oratoria | reverse complement strand
ATTGTATTTTTTAGAACAAAATTACAACGAGAGAAATTAATTATTTTTGATAAATAAACAAAATTATTGTATATTTGTAAAGTAAAATTGTACAACTACATATATAAATAATTTGGATTATATATTCCAATGTACATTTTAACATTCTATGAAGTTAAACCGAGCAAATGGGTCTGCCCCACACCTCTCATAAATCTTACCTCCTTCCATTTCATGCTTTCCTTACACTTACCCTCCAAATCCCCCCCCCTCCCCACCTCTCCTCCATCTTATCTATCCTGCCCTGTACATACTGACAATTCTAAGGGTATGGTTTTTCTAGCGTATTTTTGGTAAAGGGTTTGGAATCCACTAATTAGTGATACAGGTCAAGCTAAATATATATATATATATATATATATATATATATATATATATATGTATGTATATGTATATATATATATATATATATATATATATATATATATATATATGGAAATAAACTCTTCTGCTGGGATTCGAACCCCAGCCAGAGCGGCTTGCTTCTTACAAAGCGAGGACCGTACTCATCACTCCACCGCTATATATATACTCGAATACATGCCATTTGTCGATTTCTCTTCAAGCTGATCTATTAGAAATACCGCTATCCCCCGAAGGACCATCAACGAGGCGAGGATGTTGGTTCCAAACTATCTTACCTCGAATTGCTCTATTTGACCAAACAAAAATACACAATGAAAACAACTACAGACATTAACATCAACAAATATTATCGTAAATTAGATAAATGCCAAATTGATAAAAGAGCGGAAAGAGGAATAATTTTAATATCAATAATGGTTATGGTATTTGTAACAATTGAAAAGAAGAATGCCAGTAATAATAAAAGTAAATCATAACAGTCATGCATTAATGAAAACGTAGAAATATGAACGCTATAATGATAAATAATCCGTACAATATCACATCAGCTTGGGAGAAATGTTAACAGTAAAATGCTTGAAACCAGTAATACAAAAAAAAAAAAAAAAAAAAAAAGTCATACTGTCTGGTTGCTAATGCGACCAAAGTGTAACGAGGAGGAGGTGGTTGGGGCGGGTGGAGGAGGGGGGCGTAGCACTGCTGCTAATACCAATCACGTGTTGTGTGTGTTCGAACGGACGGACCCAAAGACAAATAAACTGTTTTGCATCCATCCTCTCGCGTCAACGAGGAGGAGGAGGACGAGGAGGAGGAGAAGGAGGAGGAGGAGGAGGAGGAGGAGGAGGAGGAGGAGGACGAACTTGACCATCTCCACCATTGAAAGAAAAGACCTAACGGCAACTGAGAAAGATTTCATTTTCTTTTCTTTTTTTCATCTTTATTTTGATTTATTCAGTTGCTGATTTATTCCATTTGGTGATAATTCGGCGTCGTTCCTCTTATCAGTTTCTCATAGTACTTACGATGTTTGGGAACTGTACAAACGGGATGATCACATTGATGACTTAAATACTCAGTAATGATAATAATGACGATGAAAATATATCACTAATATTTTTCTACTACTACTAATGATAATAATGAAATAATTACAACAGCATAAACATAAGAAAATATTAATAATAGTGACCATAATAATAGTAATGATGGTGATAATAATGATAGTAATAACAATAATCTCGATAATAATAATAATAATAATAATAATAATAATAATAATAACAATATCACTAGAAAAAATAATAGTATTAATAATATCAATAATAATAATAATAATAATAATAATAATAATAATAATAATATAGTGATAATAATAATAGCAGTAATGATAATCATATTAATGACACCACTACTATTACTAATGGTGATGATGATGATAATAATGATAATAATAATAATAATAATAATAATAATAACAATAATAATAACAGTAATAATAATAATGACAGTACATACATAGACCAAAAGGCCTTTCCCCTTATATGGAATGACGGAGTCAAAGTACATCCCCCTTCAGCCTTCCCACACCTATTCATCACGCATCTTTTGTCCACTCTCTCTTAGCTTCTTGTGGATGAGGGACCATCACTGCTCCCCTCCTATTGCTCGGGTCAGAGGCAATGCAGCGAGACACAGGACATCCACAGCAGTGCCTCGGGGCCGAAGCCGGTTCACCTCCCCACACACATCCTCATTCACCCGAGATTTAATCACACATACAAGAAGAGATAATTTCCACTCACACCTCTTGCCACTCACTTCCCTGCTCGACAGACATTCCTCTTGAACCTAATGCCCTTTTTCACCCTCATCCATCCACCTCATTCTCGGTCTTCCACTCAAGTTCCATTCAACCCCATCTTCCACACAATTTTGTTCGTCTTTTTTCACTCATCCCTTCCATATGCCCAGACCATCCCAGTGTTTATTCATTAATCTCATCTGTGAGCACTTACTCCGCTCCTGCTCTCTGCCTCATCACAAGCACGTTTAGATTTATCCCATCTGTCCCCTTTAAATTCCAAGTCTATACAGCGTCATGGGAACAAAGGATTACAATGGCGGAGCAAGCCGACAGGAGACCTTTTGGTCCATATCTAGGTCGCATGCGAAAAAAAATCATAATAATAATAAATCAATAAATAAAAACTATAATAATGTAAATAACAAATATTATAATCACCTTTTCGTGAGGTCTCACCTTCACCCAGAGACCTATTTCTCAAGACACTTTACATTCCCCAGAAGACATTTACTTTCCTTTCCTTACTCTATAATTCACTCCCATTCCTTGTTACATGTGACTCCACATTGTCAAACCTCGCATTCTTGAACTTACTTCCAACTAACCCCTTGTGTATCTCATGACGTTACATTTGTCCCTATCTACTTTCAACTTCCTCCTTTCGCATATCCCTCTGTCACTAACTGCTCAGTCTATTCTCCGACTCAGCTAGAAATGAAGTGGCGTTTGTAAACAACACCTGGCACATCTCCACTCTCGCGAACTCCAAGCTCACTCTCACGAACTCCAAGCTCCTGCGTAGCACCTTCACGTCTACCTCTCATACCACTTAATCTTCTATATGCTCGTTGAACAATCCTGGAGCAGCCGCATATTCACCTAGTAGCCCTCTCCCTTCCCTACCTTCAAAGAAAAAAAAAAAAGTTCCTACCTACTGCCCTCCTTATATCTCTTCTTCTTAAAAAAAAAAGAGAAAAAAAAAATCTTACCTACTTCCCTCCTTATATCTTCCTTTTATCACTCCTATGATTCCTCTTCGTCGTGATATTGTCCCGAAAGATACAAGCGCCGTTTATTGGTGACAGAATACTAAAATCCTCTCCGGCATTTTGCGCCTTTTGGCAAATCCCTTTCTCCCAACATTGTCCAAAGGACTTCAGCCACCTTTCTTTCTGGAGTAAGTGTGTGACTTCTATTCAGTCACATCTTCCCTTATATCTTAGCATATATATATGTATATACATATATATATATATATATATTTTTTTTTTTTTTTTTTTTTTTTTTTTTTCTAAAACAAGCAAGTTGTGACTTCTTACTAATTCAGCGGTGGAGTCCTGTAGATCCAATGAAGTCTTTTAGAACCGGTGGAGTCCTCTAGATCCGATGGAGTCCTAGGGATCCGGTGGATTCCTATAGATCCAGTGGAGTCCTGTAGATCCGCTGAAGTCTGGTAGATCCGATGTAGTACGGTAGATCTGATGAAGTCCAGTAGATCCAGCGGAATCCTACATATCCGGTGTGGTCCTGTAGATTCGGTGGAGTCCTATAGATGCTGTGGAGTCTTGTAAATCCTGAGGAGTCCTGTAGACCTGGTGGAGTCTTGTAGATCCTGTGGAGTCCAGTAGATCCAGCGGAATCCTACATATCCGGTGTGGTCCTGTAGATTCGGTGGAGTCCTATAGATGCTGTGGAGTCTTGTAGATCCTGAGGAGTCCTGTAGACCTGGTGGAGTCTTGTAGATCCTGTGTAGTCCTGTAGATCCAGCGGAATCCTGGAGATCCGGTTGAGTCCTGTAGATCCGGTGGAGTCCTAAGGATGCTGTGGAGTCTTGTAGATGCTGTGGAGTCCTGTAGACCTGGCGGAGTCTTGTAGACCCTGTGGAGTTCTGTAGATCCGGTGGAGTCTTGTAGATCTGTTGGAGTCGTGTAGATCTGGTGGATTCCTGAAGAAAGCGCCTGCGGTCGGAGGCCACTAAAGGCCGAAGTCCGAGCCCCTGCGAAGCAGGGACTGGCGCAGCCAGTGGTTCGTACATACAAGAATAAAATTAATCATCTTCCACTTTTTTCCAACCCAAAATTTAAAATATTTTGTACATTTTCCCATAAGGCCTCTGCCCTTCTTTTCGACATATCATGTTCAACTCCCAATTATGTATCCAAATCACTTTTCTTCACAAATAAACACCGAACTAATTAGGCGTTCCACATTAACCATGTGAAGCATATTAGCCTTTTATTCATTTTTTCGGGGGTATGATTTTAATCATTTAACATTGCGCCATCATCTATGACCGTTTGACTCAACTTCCAAATCCTTCTTCTCGTACGCTTCATTCCATTTCTAATCAGGTTAGTTAACAGGTAACTCCACTTCCGTTAACTTAATTCACAGCTTCATCAATGGATATGTTAAACCCACACTTGTGTTTGGCACCCATATCAATATTACATATTTGATTACAGGTTTCCCTCGGATGAATAACGTTACCTACATGCAAATGTATAACTTATAATTCACTATCGGCGGGGAGTGTGTTAACGGATATATATATATATATATATATATATATATATATATATATATATACATACATTTATATGTACATATATATATGGCTACCTCCCGTGTAAGGGGGAAAGAGCCTTTGGTATATATACATACATACATATATATATATATATATATATATATATATATATATATATATACATACATGTATATATATATGTATATATATATATATATATATATATATATATATATATTCTACTGAAGTCGACAGCAGTAACAGCATTATTCAATTTGCAGTTTCTCTTTTCAAAATTTCTGACGATGTTCCGGTCTTCGTTGGCGAGGGTACTAAGTAAATCAGTAAAATCCAAGTAACTCAAGACGCCTTTGGGCCATCACTCGGCCTACACTTGCAATGTATGACTACACTCCTGAAGATGGCTGATTGATGGCCGAAAGACGTCTCGAGATGACGTGGACTTTAGAAACTTACTCGGTATATATATATATATTTATATATATATATATATATATATATATATATATATATACATATATATATATATATACACATATATGTATATAAATATATACACATATATATGTATATATATACATATACATATATATATATATAATGTATATATATATATATATAATAGGTTTATTGAAATAGCAGTGATACACTGACAATAATACAATAGAGTAATTATATGAGTAATACGCCTAGTCTAAATGTGTGTGTGTGTGTGTGTGTGTGTGTGTGTGTGTGTGTGTGTGTGTGTGTGTGTGTGTGTGTGTGTGTGTGTGTGTGTGTGAGCGCGAAGGCGCGCGTGTGTATGTTTGGTAGAGAAACGCGGACTGGAGCGAGAACACTACATTGCTGACGTTTCGACCACACGTCTTCTTCTTCTGAAGACATGTAATCAAAACGTCAGCAATATAGTGTTCCTGATCCAACCAGTGTTTTCCTACCATATATATATATATATATATATATATATATATATATATATATATATATAATGATATACATACTGTATAAGTATACATTTATGCGATTCACCATGGTCTAGGATCACAAGCTGGACTTATGGTCAACAGCTATCATTATCCTTCTGAATGACAGCATCATAGTTCGTATAGCCCAGCCTCTATCTCCCTGTGTGTGTGTGTGTGTGTGTGTGTGTGTGTGTGTGTGTGTGTGTGTGTGTGTGTGTGTGTGTGTGTGTGTGTGTGTGTGTGCGTGTGTGTGTGTGTGTGTGTGCGTGTGTATGTCCTCGATGTATTCACCTGGCTAATTACTACAGGACATAGAAAGACTGTCGATGCTTCGTCTTTTTATCACGCGACTAACTCAGAGTGTAATCTATTCTGAACTATCTAAATACTAAGCGAGTCAATCATCCATACAATGCCTATGTAACATATCCATTCAGTCGTGGACCGAATGGCTTGAACACGGGATATATTCAAATAAACGGTGTTTTTTATTTTTATTTTTTACTCCAATTCTGAGCAGGTGAGAGTGCATCACAATACCAAGAAAGAGCAGATGTTGAGTTCCCAAAACAAGTGGGCGTGTGTGTGTGTGTGTGTGTGTGTGTGTGTGTGTGTGTGTGTGTGTGTGTGTGTGTGTGTGTGTGTGTGTGTGTGTGTATTCATCTTGGCCTTGATCTTTGGATCACGTGTTGGACTCGTGATCGACAGCTATTTCCTTCCCGAAAGAGAGCTCAGAGCTCGTATGACCGATCTATGGGTAATGCTATGACCTTACACGCACACACACACACCCAACTCGCCGCCCACGAGAGTCGGAGTAACGACCCGAAGCGCAGCGATACCGAAATAATTTCGGCCCAGGGCAGGATTCGAACCAGGTACTGCTACACCTCCGTACTGGCAGACCAGTACCCTATCAACCACGCCACCGAGTGTGAGTGTGTGTGTGTGTGTGTGTGTGTGTGTGTGTGTGTGTGTGTGTGTGTGTGTGTGTGTGTGTGTGTGTGTGTGTGTGTGAATGTGTGTCCTATCTCACAAGTGGACTACATAGGACTTTTGTTTAATTCCATGTAACATATCTGAATAGCGGGATCGAGTCACCCCTCTCCCTTCTTTCTTCCAGAATTGTTACTCGAAATGTTATGTTATTAACCCTCTCTTTGCCGGGTAAGACTTTTACTTTTATCAATACCTGCTGCCAGGTTATTTTGTTCATTTCTGTGGCACCCCCTCTCCATTTCTAATCAGGTTAGTTAACAGGTAACTCCACTTCCGTTAACTTAATTCGCAGCTTCATTAATAGATATGTTAAACAGCCAAGGTGAAAACCCAAACCTGTGTTTGGGACTCTTATTAATATTACATATTTGATTACAGGTTTCCCTCGGATGAATAACGTTACCTATACACAAAAGTATAACTTATAATTCACTATCGGCGGCGAGAGTGAGACGGTTTTGTCAAGGCAAGCATCTATTTATATCTACTCCGTAGATAACCATAGCTTCTTTTCCCAGAGATAATATAGCGACGAGTATATAAAGTCAAAAAAGTGATACAGGGCAGATTTAAAGGCGGGATAACAGAAGAAACAAGTTATCAGCATTTTTCTTTAGCTGGAGGTTAATATGCGCGACTCTGATCCACAGGGGGTGCCCTTAAGTCCACTTAAGAGGTTGACAAGGTAAGGATAGTAGGGTTCTTGGAAGTACAAGTGGCGACCCAGTACTGGGTCAGTGTGTCGCCAAGTTGTGTGTATATAATAGAAATAAAGA
>NC_134781.1:18472102-18474602 GCF_046742065.1 Oratosquilla oratoria | reverse complement strand
AAAATATATATATATATATACATGTGTGTGTGTGTGTGCGCGCGCGCGTATGTGTTGTGATTTGCCATGGTTTTGGATCACGTGCTGGACTCGTGATCACCAGCTATTACCCTCCTAGATAGAGTTCAATAGTTGCTGTTACCCAATATGGGTAATACTGTGACCTTAGACTCGGCCCAACTCTTTGCCCAAGGGGAGCGGGTGACGACTTGCGCTGCTGTGATGCTTTCCATCCCTGGGCGGGAACAAACTCGAAACGGTGAGTTAGCATGCGAGCACGGTACCACTACATCAGCGGTTGTGTGTATGTGTGTGTGTGTGTGTGTGTTTGTGTATGTGTTTGTGTGTGCGTGTACTATACAGTGCATATATATGCAGGCAGGTAAGTAGGTGGATAGGTAGGAAGTTATGTAGGAAGGATGGTATGTAGGTATATAACTATATACGCAAGTTGGTAGGTTGGTAGATTATTATGTAGGTACCTAGCGAGTTCGGAAACCAGGTAGGCATAGAAGTTTGTAGGTCAAGTAAGTAGGCAGGTAGTTAAGTAGGCAGACAAGTATATGCTGTACATTATTATAATCATTATCATAATTATTTATTATTTTTATTTATTATTAAATATTATTATTATTATTATAATTACTATTATTAATTATTATCATTGTTGTTATTTTTCTTTTATTTAATTTATCTATTTTTATCCAGGAGGTGCTAAGATAAGAGGGAGGGTGGAGGGGAGTGTATTTAGGGATGGAATGGGTGAGAATGATTTTATGCCTTTTTTTTTTTTTTGGCTACCTCCCTTGAAAGGGGGAAAAGGCCTTGGTATATGTATGTATTTATTTTAATTTATATATATGTTTTTAGGAGTGCTGGTAGTACAAAAGCAGAATGGAGACATAAATCGGTATAAGTATTCATCCAGTCAACACTTCGTTGGCTTTAGTGGCACCCTTACGGACCAGAGCCACGAAACATTATTTTATAACTGGAGGCTTATATTTACTAAATGAAGAACACAGATCATCTGAACCTGTACAACCTCTCCTTACTGTTACCTTCACAAAATCTCAACTTCTGTGACTTCACTTCTTTGGCGCGATGGTGTCTCCGGTGATAGTATCAGCGAAGGAATACAAAGAGAATAACTTGATCCAACCTATGAATGTACGAGAGGCTAAAGAATCCTTTATAATACAAAGAGGAAATCTTTAAGTGAAGGAATTGAATATAGTTCATATGATGTTGAGGTGAAATTGAGGCACGGACGCACGGGTTAGGGCGTCGTTACTTGCGATGAAGGTCGAGGGGATGGTGGTTCGAATCCTGCCACCGGTGAAGTTGAACCAAGGGCATGGTTCATTAAATTCCACGCTACAATGCCCTCTGTGAGGGGCACCGTCCTAGCCTTCCGATAGGGGGGAGTTTGTGACGTTAAACCATATATATATATAATAATATATATATATATATATATATATATATATATATATATGAGTAAAGGCAGCAATGACTGCAACAGCTCTGTAGCGGAAGAGGCCAAACGCAGAGTATGGGAGTCCAATATATTTTACGTTTCGCCCAGCAGGGCTTCTTCAGAAATAACATCGATGAAAAACAATTTAGAAACAAACATTAAAATGGTGTACTCACAATTTGCGCAAATTGCTTGTTACTTGTAATTAAAATTGCCAATGGTTTGTTTATTGTAAAAAATCCACTATTCTGATTTATATTTTCTATGAGGGATATAAACGCCGATTCTAAACATCTACGTTTCATTGTATGGTTTTCATATTTTATAATCTTGGAATTATTCCAATCAGCATTGTGGCCGGTATCGAATCTATGTTTAACAATGGCATTATTCATATTGTATGTTTTCATATCATATTTATGTTCTAATACTCTCTTATCAATACCACGGAAACTTTCACCAATGTAAACCTTTTCACAACCTAGACATGGCACACAATTTTTTAATGAGATTACCAACTGTTACTGAGCTGGTTTTAACAACCTTAACACCAGCCTTGTTTAATAATGGGGAAATATTGTCTGCAACTGAGGTATTAGGTAATATGATCCTCTTTGTATATTCTTCTTTTATTTTTCCAACTCTTTTGTGAATAATTCCAGCTTTCTTCTTGGCTTTTAGAATAAAATAAGGAGGGTATTTTAGTTCAGTAAAAGCGTTAAAATTTTTATTAAATTCTTCATCCAAATACTCCTCTGAACATATTCTTAAGCCTCGAAGATAAAAACCTATGATAATTCCCATTTTGGTTTTCTTATCCGTGTGCCATTGTGAAAAGGTTTACATTGGTGAAAGTTTCCGTGGTATTGATAAGAGAGTATTAGAACATAAATATGATATGAAAATATACAATATGAATAATGCCATTGTTAAACATAGATTCGATGGCCACAATGCTGATTGGAATGATTCCAAGATTATAAAATATGAAAACCATACAATGAAACGTAGATGTTTAGA
>NC_134781.1:18457102-18462102 GCF_046742065.1 Oratosquilla oratoria | reverse complement strand
GAAAAAAAAGAGGAGGAAGAGGCGGAGGAGGAAGAGGAGAAGGAAGAGGACGAGGAAGAGAGGAGGAGGAGGAGGAGTGGGAAGGGGGAGTCGGGAGGGGGAACGAGGAGGAGAGGAGGAGGAGGAAGAGGAGGAGGAGAAGGAATGGGAAGGGGGAGTCGGAGGGAGGGGGAACGAGAAGGAGGAGGAGGAGGGGGAGGAGGAGGAAGAGGAGGTGGAGGGGGATGACATGTTGATTTACTGCCCCTTGTATATAATCCTTCCTCTTCGGTGGCCACTGTCGGGGCGAGAACCAGGGACAACAAAGTAAACAGCGACGGATTGACATAGATACACTACTATGTCTTTGTACTCAGATGTTCTCTCCTCCTCCTCCTCCTCCTCCTACTCCTCCTCTCTTCCTACCCTCCTCACGCCTCTCCCCTTCCCCCTTCTGCTCTCCTTATTTGGTTCCAGCACGTATTCCCTGTAATCCTTACCATCGTTCTCTCGTTCCTCCTTTAACCCTTTGTTATCATCATCACTCCTCCCCTTCCTCCTCTTCCTTTTCCTCTTCCTCCTCCTCCTCTTCCCTCCCTCCTCCCCCTCCCTCCCCCTCCCTACCTCATTCATCCTTGTCAGAAACCCGACGGGTTAGTATTCAATGAGAGTAGGAGTATTGATTTCAACTAATGATTCATTCTGACTGGGTCGCTGCCGCTCATACTTCCGAAGTCTCAAGAGCTCCCCAGACGAGGTGTGACGTCTCGGATCGTCCGAGAACCTACTGGGTTTACGTTCTCAGCCGTCATTAGGAGGGTCTGGGGGGGGTCTGGGGGGGTCTGGGAGGGTCTGGTGGGGTCTGGAGGCTCGATAAGGCGCCCCCCAGATTAGGGTCTCCCAGACAAGAGACGTGATTTACGGAGACGAGTGTTGGCATGTAGTTGGGTAGTCCAAGTGGATGAATGGCGATGCACTTGTGAGTTTCTTTGCAAGGGATGTCAGGCATACACACACGCGCATGCAGACTTGTACATATGAATATGCACTGATATATGCACATCTACATTTTTTTTTTCTAAATTAGGTAGGTCTTCCTAAAGAATAAACGACACCAAACATGGATTAATACATACGCGCGCGCGCGCACACACACACACACTCTCACACACACACACACACACATATATATATATATATATATTATATATATATATAGATATAGATATACATATATATATATATATACATATACATAATATATATATATATATATATACATATATACATATACATATATATATACGTATATACATATATATATATATATACATATATATATATATATACATGTATACATATATATATACGTATATACATATATATATATACATGTATACATATATATATACGTATATACATATATATATACGTATATACATATATATATATACATATATATATATATTCATATATATATACATAAACATACACACAAACGTACATACATATAAACTATAACGATATATATACCGAATGTAGTAGTTACTAACAAAATTACATGCAAAACAATGCAAATTTCACACTAAATAACGACACTGCTGCACTGTAATGTACACCGACAAAAATACAAATAAGGAAGTCAATATTTCTGAGGAATAAAACAAAAATGTAAAGAAAATGTCAATGTTGTAATTCAAAAACTCATTGGAATACAAACGGTTCCTTTGAAAGCTTGTCTAGCATATAGCGTGTAGCATATAGCATCTTGGAATACTCGTATAAATCAGTTATATCTACACAAAGTAATATGCAGCATATTGAATTGTTTCAATGTTTTGCAAACGACCTCAAATGGACTTATAAAAGATTTCGTTAGTGGACCAATAAACGAGATGAAAGAAAAAAAAGGGGGGGACTGCATTTCCAAGAAAAAGACCATCAACACACGATGTACAGTATATTACTTTACAATTCTGAAGAAGAAAAAAATTGACTTAAAATTTATGTTAAAAAATTCATTGAGGTACGGTGATATCCCTGATGGCGTTCATAAAACGGAGCCAATGAAATCTAAACACGGACTGGAAAAAATTAAACAAATATAAAAAAAAAAAAAAGATCACAAACTGAGTCCTCCTCAATGCATGACCGGAGGAGAAGGAGGCGCGAAGTCTTTCCATATCGCGTCCTTTTTCTTCCATTATCTGAATGACTGGAATGACTTGAGATTCCGTATGCGTCCCTAATGCTCGTGTTGCATCGCAAAACAGTCCTTTTACAAGGGTGTGCCGATTAATCGGAATCGGAAAGATTTTTTCTTTCTTTTTCTTTTGAGAATCGGCATCGGGAATATTTTACCCATGACCATGCAGATTCTCAAAAAAAAAAAAAAAAAAAATCTCGCCGATGCCGATTCACCAAAAAATGTGCCGATTCTTTCCGATTCCGATTAATCGGCACAACCCTATCTTTTTCCTTACGAAGTGAAGAGCTGGGGATTGAGGGGGTTGGGGGGATAAGGGGTTTCCCCTCAGCTTAATAAAATCGCCAGGCGGCAGAAAGAGGGTCAAGAACAGATTTACTGATAGGTTGATCAACGAATGGAATAGACTTAGTAACCATGTAGTGAGCGCTGAAACTATCGGCTGTTTTAAGAAAAGCTAGACGACTTTATGGATGGGGGCGACCGGTTGTAATGGACAGGGAACTGCCTAGTGTAGGCCTTATGGTCTCTTGCAGTCTCCTTCACTCCTTTGTTCTTATGTTCTCTCTCATTTATTTGCCCTGAGTCATCTTCCCTAAACTGAATCACATCTAGTTTTAGCCAGAATATAATTAAAATTAAACTGATCAATTGCAGTGTTCAAATCTACAGGTGATATAATCCGAATAGAATATTAACCACTGTAACCGTATAAATCAATAACCACAAACAACGAGACATTGGCAAATTAGATTAATGGTGATTAATCTATTTTGAGTAAAGGGAAATGTCAGTGTAACCTGGAACTTAATGGAATATACAAGCAACAGCTAGAATACTACATCTCCAGATATAATTTAGATTGCAGAGGTGTTGTAATCATGTATGCGGAGATGAAGAGACCCTCACACTTTCATTTTGACACACACACATACACACACACACACACACACACATATATATATATATATATATATATATATATATATATATATATATATATATATATATATATATATATATAATACATATGTATGTATACATCCATATACCAAAGGCTATTCCCCCCTTACAAGGGAGGTAACTAAAAAACAAAGGCATAAAATCCACTCTCACCCATTCCATCCTCACACACTCCACCCACATCCACCCCACTCCCTCCATCTTATCTTGGCTCCTCCTGGATGACGGGTCATCCCTGCGTCTCGCCCACTGTCATAGGTCAGAAGCAGTGTTGCAATACACAGCACATCTACAGCAAGGCCGCTTCATGAAATCGTGTGTATGTGTGTGTTTGTGTGCGTGTGTGTGCGTGTGTGTGTGTGTGTGTGTGTGTGTGTGTGTGTGTGTGTGTGTGTGTGTGTGTGTGTGTGTGTGTGTGTGTGTGTGTGTGTGTGTGTGTGTGTGGACGTGTGTACATCGATTCATTCACACCTACACTATATATATTCATCTATCAATATGTATATATATATATATATATATATATATATATATATATACATATATATATATATATTTATATATATATGCATATATATATATATTTGTATATATATATGTATATATATATATATATATATATATATATATGTGTGTGTGTGTGTGTGTGTGTGTGTGTGTGTGTGTGTGTGTGTGTGTGTGTGTGTGTGTGTGTGTGTGTGTGTGTGTGTGTGTGTGCGCACGTGTGTATGTATATGTGTTTATGTATATCCGACCTAACCCACGTCCACATGAGCACTAAGCCATGACCCGGTCTTGTAAGAAGTTTCCCGTAAGTGTCTCGCCCGTGTCAGCCTATGTTTGCTTTGATGATATACGAGAGCGAGGGAGAGCGAAAAGGCCCCGCGATCGTAAGGTTGATTTTGCAGGGTTCCGTAACGCGGACAGCGATCTTAGTGACGGGTCCGCACTTTCGGAAGTCGAGTGTCGTAAATTAGCCGCGTGTTTATTGTGTCGTGTGCGGAAAGAGCTCTATGCAGTCAGTGTATGGTGCCTCCAGTTCATCCTCCAGGTCCGGCGCACATAAAAGTACATATAAACAAGGTCAAAAAGCATGCAAATGAAACACATACATACCTAAAGGCATATGTCTGTGTGTGTGTGTGTGTGTGTGTGTGTGTGTGTGTGTGTGTGTGTGTGTGTGTGTGTGTGTGTGTGTGTGTGTGTGTGTGTGTGTGTGTGTGTGCGTGCGCGCGCACGTGTGTATGTGTTCACTTAATTGTATTACCTAATTTTAGCATACAGGAATGGAGCAACGCTCATGGGGTCCTGTCTCTTACTTTCCAGTTATCAAACCTAGTTTCAAATTCATGTATGGTTCCATTCATATGAGCGTGCGTGCGTACGTGTGTGTGTGTATGTGTGTGTTTGTGTGTGTGTGTGTGTGTGTGTGTGTGTGTGTGTGTGTGTGTGTGTGTGTGTGTGTGTGTGTGTCTACATACACGCCTCTCCATGGAAGTCAGGGTCGTCCACACACTCATCAAGGATGAGTCATCTAGCTTCTAAACCAAAAAGGGAAGGACGGAACCATTTTCCTCGTCCTTATATATGAGTGCTTACACACAAACACCTTGCGATGTATGTGTGTGTTTGTATGTGTGTGTGTGTGTGTGTGTGTGTGTGTGTGTGTGTGTGTGTGTGTGTGTGTGTGTGTGTGTGTGTGTGTGTGTGTGTGTGTGTGTGTGTGTGTGTGTGTGTGTGTGTGTGTGTGTGTATTTACCCAGTTGTGTTTACCTAGTTGTATTTTACGGGGAGAGGAACTAATGCTCGTGGTGTCCAGTCTTTGTATCTCGCAGTGTCTAGTTTGCTCTTG
>NC_134781.1:18447102-18452102 GCF_046742065.1 Oratosquilla oratoria | reverse complement strand
AGGGAGAGAGAGGGAGAGGGAGAGAGAGAGGGGGAAAGAGAGGTAAAAAGAGAGAGAGAAAAGAGAGAGAAAGAAAAACGGAAGGAATCAATAAGGAATGGGGACATCTGGACCAGGGAGCGAAGTGAGCAAGGGCTGCGGCAAACTGATGTTAGGTGGCGTTCGTAGATCAAGAGAAAGCAAATGACAGGATCATGGAGCAGTCCTGTAGGAGTTCATGTATGTGTGCACAGAAAAACCAGTGTTTTGAGGGCGTGTTTGGTCTAAATCAAGGATATATATATATATATATATATATATATATATATATATATATATATATATATATATATATATATATATATATACATATATTAACCACTTTCAGCATTTTGTTTTCTAACTAACGCCAGACGATTTCATTTAGTTTAGAGAAACCCCTTTACAGTTTTGTGCATAAAATCAAGAAAAAAAGTACCCATACTTTAAGGCTTCTATTCTGTCTAGCAACATATCATTTAAACTATTTTGAAAAAAAAAAATCGGTACATAATCCTATGGCACTCTCCTATATCATTCTTATCCTCGCCCTTCCTGTCTCTTCTTCCTCCATCCAAGCTTGATCCCCACGTGCGTTGTAGTGAATGTGTATATATATATATATATATATATATATATATATATATATATAATATATACGTATATATATATATATATATATATATATATATATAGATATAGATATATATACAAAGAGCTTCCACCCACCCCCTTACAAGGGAATGTATCAGTTGAATTAATTATTTTGGGGGGACTTTGGTGGCACCTCTACGGATCAGAGTTACGCAGCATTCTTTTATGACTGGAGGTTAATCTGCATCTTTGGGTAAGAATGCTGACCCCTTTAATTGCTATCTCTCCCTTGTGCCACCCTGTTATCTCTTATCAATCTCCTTGCTGACGCCATCTCCCCTCGTCGTGATCCACTGATACCATTTTGTTAACGGCTTATCGTTATTTTTGTGTAGAATTTGAAAAATTATATGTTGCAATGAACTTGTTTGTGTATGTAATAATTCCTTCTTTTTGTGTGAAAAAAAAAGTGGAAATCCAGATTTCCTTGTGGGAAAAAAATCTTGCTCATTTGTGGGAACTGCCATAGATCACAGTAACCGCTGGTTGCAAAAAATAAATTAATATCAAAATTCAACATCATTTAAGCTCAAACAACTTGAATAAAACTCAAAATACATTTTTCTCAAGTATCATTCTCTTCCTAAATTCATCACACATTCCTATATTTCATATATATTATCCCAAGCAAATCTAATACCTTGACTATATTTCACCAGTCTTCACAACTCGTTTATGTACAACTGTACAGAATTCAATACAATCATGATCCTTAATTTGCTTGATTCTCATTTATTATAATAAATGATAATTATTAGTTATATGTCAATTTATCATTATTTACTATTTACCTGTTTGTTTATTATTTAACTATACCTATGCATTTATGTATTTTATTTATTATTTACATTATTATAGTTTTTTTTATCATTTATTTATTTATCATTATTATGATTTTTTCGCATCCGACCTAGATATGGACCAAAAGGTCTCCTGTCGGCATGCTCCAAGATCTTCATTCCACCCGTATTCTCTTATTCACACCAAAAATCTTCTTGTAGCTAAATCATTATTTACTATTTACCTGTTTGTTTATTACTTAATTATACCTATGCATTTATTTAATTTATTATTCACATTATTATAGTTATTTATCCATTAATTCATTTATTTATCATTATTATGATTTCTTCGCATCCGACCTAGATATGGACCAAAAGGTCTCCTGTCGGCATGCTCCGAGATCTTCATTCCACCCGTATTCTCTTATTAACACCAAAAATAATTTCTTGTTCCGGTCTTCCTCTCAGTCATGCCTAGAAAGATCTCTTCGCTGCCAGACCTATCAAAATATATTATAATCTCTATTTCGTCCAAGTTACTTCTTCTCTAGAGTGGTTCACAGAATATGTTCCTCGACCCATATTCCCATCACTCTTGTTCATATCAACGCTTATTTTCATATTTCTTCAGTCATGTATCTACTTGGATGTTCTTCGTAGTTTCTGCAACTCTCTCTCTCTCTCTCTCTCACCAGGAACTATATCATATATTCTACATCTCCATCTTCACTGTGCATTGTCCTTTCCATTGGCTCTATCAACCTCTTAAACGTAACAATAGGTTGCGGCGATATCACACTTCCACCTCAATCACAACCTCAATCCACAATCCCTCTCTTACGCCCTCCCATCATCTCCTCATGCTTGTTCTTCATCGCTTTTGTAAAAAAAATTCCCTTATTCAGTACATCTGATTAACCACACTGCCCATCCATTAAATCCATACGTTACACCCAAATCAGTGACTACCGTAAACATATCCTCTGCATCAACGATGTACTTTTCATACTGAGATCTCAGTGCGAGGTTTTGGCCAATGCAGACTCTTGCTTGTCTAACTCCAATCTAACTCGGTCTAACGGTTCGACAGACACGTGTTTAAAGTGATGGGTGAACGTGTGAACGGGGTATTTGGGGTTTAACCAAGGTGTTCGACAACCAAATACCCCGTTCACACGTTCACACATCACTTTAAACACGTGTCTGTCGAACCGCTTTCGACGAACCGTAAAGCGGGCCATACACAATCAATATTATTGCGCAATATTCCGTATTGTACAATATTATTGACGGTGTAGGGATGGTATTGAAGAATGACAAGATATTGAAGACATCAGATGTACAGGCCAAACACGTATGCCTCTTCAATTCCATCCCTACACCGTCAATAATATTGTGCAATATGGAATATTGCGCAATAATATTGATCGTGTAGGGCCCGCTTTAGACCGTGTAAATTCCCTCTAACTCCAGCCTGTAACTTGTCCTCTCCCTCGCCTAAATCCACTCCGCCGTTTTCCAGCTTTTTTTTTTTTTCCGCATCGTTTTCGTATCTCCTTTTGTTTTAAAAACACTATACGCGTACACCAAACATTTTTCTTTCTTTCCCCTCTTGTCTCCTTTCTTCGTAATTGGGCACCAATAACCCAGGACTCCTACTCCGCTCCCACATTTCCCACAAGGATCCTTTCAACCTGGCATACACCTTTCTCCTTTATTCAGTAATTATCTCACAGGTTCTGTATAATCAGCTTATGCTACACACTCCTCCCTCTCTTCCGGGCAGCTTCCTCCATGTCAAAATACACCCACGACCTCCATTCTCTCTCTCTCTCTCCCTTTTTTTTTTTATTAATTATTATTATTATTATTACTATTATTATTACTATTATTATTACTATTATTATCATTATCCTCATTATCATATTATTATTACTATTATTATACTATTATTATATTATGTTATTATTATATTTTATTATATTATTAATTATTATTATTATTATTATTATCATTATTATTATTATCATATCATTATTACTATTATTATTACATTATTATCATATCATTGTTATATTATTATTAATTATTATTATTACTATTATTATATTATTATTATTATTTATTATCATTAATCTTCAATCGAGCTCGTTTATGTTCCCACTATTCTCAGAGGCACATATCCACGACCTTCCACGTGTTGTTAAATCAACCACCCTTTTCTTTGCAATATCAACCTCACCCACTCTTATCTTTAGGGCTATTTTTCTTCAACATTCTCCCATCAACTTCTTTCGTGATCTCCCTCTTTCATCTCTCCATTCTTAATTTGGTTTTACTCAGAACACGGATATTCGTCTTCCGTTTCCTGACCTTCAATATGCTCGCCCGTCTTCTCACTCTTCAAGAAAATATATATTTTTCCTCTATCCAGGTTTGTCTTATGCCTTCCTTCCACATTTTTCTTTTTCGTGTTCCCCTCTCTCTCTCTACACACACACACACACACACACACACACACACACACACACACACACACACACACGCACACGCACACATATGATATGGATGGTGTAGAACATATACACTGGGGAAATCACGGAATCCTTTGAAGAAGTTCCTTCGTGAAAGAAACGTAAGCGTGATAATGATTTTGTGCTTCCCCCCTTTTTTATGTTCTCCATCATCCAAATCATATACCCGTCTATATACGAGTGTATATATGTGTATATATATATATATATATATATATATATATATATATATATATATATATATATATATATATGTAGACGAAGAAAGTAAACGCTGGACTCGTCGAAATAAGTAAATTTCTGCGTTTCGAACCCTGTCCGGGGATCGTCTTCAGGGATATACAAAGAAGAATCCCAGACAGAGTTCGAAACGTAGAAATAAATTTATTTCGACGAGTCCAACGTTTACTTTCTTCGTCTATACCATGGTTCCTGGACTCTAGCTCTTCATGAACATGCACACATACACACACACACACTGACAAACAGACACACACACACACACACACACACACACACACACACACACACACACACACACACACACACATATATATATATATATATATATATATATGTACATACATACATATAAATATATATAACATATATAAATACACACATACACACACACACACACACATATATATTATATATTATACATATATATATATATATATATATGCAGAAGAAATCACTTGAACGCGTGATTCTAATTATACCGAAAAATCACAAAGAAAATAAGAGAAATGAAAGAGAGTGCTTTCGTCTATTCAGACATTTTCAAGATGCGAATATAGAAGAGAAACAAGAATATATACCCTTAGGGTAGATCTCTCCCAGTGACCCATGGAGACATATTCCCGAGAGTTTGGGTTATATATATATATATATATATATATATATATATATATATATATATATAAATATATATAAATACAGTATATATATATATATACATATATATATATATACATACTGTATATATATATATATATATATATATATATAT
>NC_134781.1:18442102-18444602 GCF_046742065.1 Oratosquilla oratoria | reverse complement strand
CCTGGGTCTCCGGGAACAGAGACATTCTCTCTCTCCCAATTTTGTAGTAACCCAATCTATGTAGAGTTCGCTCGCTGGTTTCCGTGCCTTAATTACTCAGCTACCGTGGGCAGCCTCTCCTCCTTTATTAATTACTTTCATCACCGGCTACCTGGCTAGATTAATTAATTAAGTTTGTGGAGAAGGTGGCGCTGCCTGGGTTGGTTAGTTTGTCTGTTGCCCTCCATGGAGGTGAGACATATATTGGAGGGTTTGTTTATGGTTGGGCTGGGTTGGACTGGGTTGGAATGGATTGAACTGTGTTGGACTACCCTGGGATAAGTTGGGCTGGACTAGCGGCTTCCTATAAAGGACCGGGCCATCATTGGCCCTTAACTAGTTTAACTAGCGAGATAGCTAGTTTGCCTTTTGTTAATTGCGTAGCTGGTTACGTAATACCAGAGCTGAGAATAAAACAACCTGACCGACGAGCCATAGATTGCGTCATTGTGGTTGGAATTAAATGTTGACAGCCAAGTCATCCAATATGGCTACTTTCTTAGCCAAGTCATCCAATATGGCTACTTTCTTCATTCAGGGAAGAAAAGGAGAAAACGATGATGAAGAGGCCGAGGAGGAGAAAGAGGAAGAGGAGGAGGAAGAGGAGGATGGGGAGGAAGAGAAGGAGGAATAGGAAGAGGAGAATGAGGCGGAAAAGGTTCTTCTTATGCGTGGAAATGTGGACGATCAGCTCTTTCCACGCCGGCCACCAACCGCCGGGACTCCGCGAAGTCTTGGACCCAAAAGAGTCGGCGGGCCTCTTCCCCGATTATTTCTTAGGGCCATGTCGAGCCTCCGGTTTAAGAGCCCCGCGCTGCATGCAATGTACACAATTTAAGTGATAATCTATATGCGAGACAGCCTCATTTACATTAGATATGCCACGAGGCCACGTCAGCAAGTCGGCCCACCGGGATCATCTCCCACACTCTCCGCTGGAGAGGACCGAGCGGTTCTGTGAGCTTTACGAGGGCGTAAATCATCTCAAACAATAAAATGCATATTCCCAGATAAAAGGGAGGCAATGATTCTCCCCCCTCCCCTCCCTCAGCATCCTCCTTCAACACCCCCACCCATCCCATCCCTCTACCTCACATCCCAGCAGAACCTCCGTTGGTGTATTCCATTTTAATTGTGCTTCTTATGGTGCAGGGGAAGACAGCGTCTAAGTGGCCACTGCCTTCCTTTTACGAACGATCGAGATGAAATATCCTGTATCCCCTCGCCCGGACGCGTCCTCAGGGACTAAGGAGTCAAACTGGTATTCTTTTTTCTTTTTTAATTGTGAATTACTTCCAGAAGGGATTAGAAAGGCGTGAGCTGGTTAGGAGGAGGTTTTTCACGAATCAGATCAGGCCTTATGGTCTCTTGCATCTAGGCCTTATGGTCTCTTGCAGTCTCCTTTATTCTTATGTTCTTATATGGATGGGGGTGACAGGTGGTGATGGATACGGAGCTGCCTAGTGTAGGCCTTATGGTCTCTTGCAGTCTCCTTTATTCTTATGTTCTGAGTAAACAAAGTTGTTCGGGTCGACCAATCCATGAGGCAGTGTGACTTAAAACATTTTATTCTGGTGAATATTAGATTATTCAATTCAATCTGAAAGGGGCTTCTGGGTGGTTGAGACTTATAAAACTCTCGATTAATTCTTGAGCTCAATATGTCATTTCTAAAAAACAAAAGAATAAAAAAAAAGTTGTTTTGGTTAACAGCGGATAGTTTCATTTAATTCAAGTGAGACCTCCGATCATTAGAGGGCAAAGAAAAATAAAATAAATCTCAATTAATCCTTGAAACGACAGGTTTAAAGGTTTTATTCTGGCTAACCCACACTATTTGATTCAGCTTATGAGAGACCTCTTGGCGTTTGAGGGCTGAAGTTGGAGATAAAGGCGAAGACAAGGTGTAAACTTCGAGTGTGCAGACTTCGACTATGAACAAGAATACCGATTGAGAGTTCTGCAGGTAGAAGAAGAGCGGTAGGGAGGTTGGAGGATACAAATGGCGCATAAGTACATGACTGCCGAAGACTCGTCGACTGTCGACTAAAACTTCCGATAGACAGCTGAAGAAACGAAATAAAATTTCAGGACAATAGGAGAAAAAAAATATTGAGAAGTAGCCGAAGAAACTGGCGATACTTGCCTTCATTTTGGACTTCGACGAAACGGATATCCTTCAAGCTCTGAGGATTCTTCACTTCGGAGGACCCTTCAGCACGGAGGTCCTCGGAGGAGGACGGCGCTGCGGCGGACTTCTCCGTCCCTCCGCCTTCGGGAGAAGGGCCAGGAGATCGGAGAGATCGTGCCGCTGACGGAAGGGTAGGGAGGGGGGGTTGAGATCCAGGTACTTCGGGAGATTGGCGGAGATAAAGGTTAATCCTAAAAGATGCTCTTACGCCGCGGATGCTCCTTCGTCACTTTCGCCGTGGCTCTCAACGCTCCGTTGTCACTTTACGGG
>NC_134781.1:18397102-18417102 GCF_046742065.1 Oratosquilla oratoria | reverse complement strand
TTACAAAGTAATCACATTCCCAGGTACCACCATCCTGATGACGTGTAATTCTCATCTCGGTGGGCAATCCTATTTGCAGATGGTGAAAAATTCCCCAGTTTCTTTGTGCTTTCGTACAAAACAATAATTTCCTATTCGGATGATAACCGCGTGAATGACAATATTTCTACAGTCGACCGAAAGGAAGTAGAACGAAGAAATGATGTCAATGTTGTCTATTATCTCCTATTATTATACTAAGTTTCATCATTTTGATATATGGGATTTACGCGCGCGCGCGCACACACACACACACACACACACACACACACACAAAATTTATACCTTACCCATGCCAACGTCGTTGAAGTCCGAAGGAAGTGGCTCGCTCTCCTTCCTTGCGAAGGTGTTCCTGTTCAGTTTCTTGAGTTTGCCCTCGTTCAGGTTGGGAAAGTCAAACATGGGTTGCCAAATGCTCACTACCTCTTCCGCAGAGAGCCTGTTGGCCTCAAGGTCATCATGAAGGTTCAGCCAGTTCATTCTTGGGTCCTTCCACTCCGTGGTCACCACAAACTCGAGGCTGAAAGCCTGGTCTTTGTCCACGATGTCTAAGAACCGGAGTACCTCGACCGTTGTGGTGAGCCATACCGCGTCTTCGAGAAGATCAGGAGGCCTGTAGTTCCTGTAACCTTGGGGGATGAAGGGAAGAAGGCACCCCACTTCGTCTGAATAGTCAAGGCATTCGTAAGTCCCGTTGCACTGAGAGACCCGTGGTAAGCAATCCCCGTTCGCGCACATGAACTGGTCGACGTCGCAAGCAGAAAGGCTCAGGTTGAGGGAAACTCCTGGATAGTGCTTACACATTGAAGCTTCCAGAGTCCAGGCATGGAGACCAATGGGCGTCATCGTGTCGGATGCCACCAGGAGAGTTGCCAGGGTTGTGTTGGTGCTGGTGTCGAGGAGGACCCAGGTCGGCGGAGGCGAGGTCAAGTAGATCATGTAACCGAAGTACCCGTGGAAGAACGGACGGTCACGGATGTAACCCATGACTTCGAAGAACGTCTGTCCCGGCAAGGACGCACAGAGTCCTCGAAGTCGCAGTGGCATTTCCGGGTTCTTCTCACAGGGCATACACGCCTCCCACCTCCGGGTGCAAGACAGGTCGGCCCACAGGCCGTTGGCCCGGAATACAGCCAGACAGTTTTCTGTCCGTTTCCCGTTCGGTTCACCAGCTAAGAAAGGTTCCTCGACTTTGGCGTTGTCGGATATCCTTCTCCAGTCGCCATCATTTTCGATGTCTGTGGTTCCCAGCCACAGGTAGAAGTTGGACCCACAAAGATCGGCAAACCTCAGCGTGGTCTGATGAAGAATCTGGTTGTCCTCAATGGTCAGGGGTCCGTAGGGGAAGTACCCAGCCCTTGTGCACTGCCTCACCGACCCCGGAAAGTCATACGGAACAGGGAAGACCACAACTTCGAGTTCTCTTTTACACAAAATGTCGTCTCCGATGTTCTCCTCTTTGACCCCAAAGAACTCCATCTCGTCTCTTTCGCTGGACATCACGTTGCCCTGAAGCAAGGACAAACACCTCGCCATAGAAACGACCTCGAAGTCCGTTAAGGTTCTGCTCCATATGTTTAAGTGGGAAACAAAACCCTTAAGGATCTGGTTCTTGGTGAATCCTCCTGACAGAACGTCCTGTTCTTGACCGATTATGACGCTGGCGTTGAGCGAAATGTCTGTGCGGTCGGTGTTTATGAGACCCTCGGACATCTTGACGCCATTAACGAAGGCCTTGTAGAGGCCGTGGTCGAACACGTGGCAGTGGTGAACCCACTGCTGTAGGTTGTAAAACGTTCGGTAATGGAGCGTCTTGTTCTGCGAGTTGTTGTTGTAGAAGAACATCATCGTTCCATCTTCTCGAACTAGAATTGGATGGAATACAATGAAATCACATAAACAGCATTCAATTAACAACATTATCGGGCAAAATTACTTAATTCTAATGGCTTTAGTCAAATGTTTGCCGTCAGGACATTTCATTCTGCCTAGGAAAACTCCCTTGGCAGGAAAGGGATTGGACAATCACGAATAACCCTTTCACTCCTATTCACGTTTGACATATTTGTTCCATCTGTAGCCAGACGATTTTACCCAACCGAAGTTAGAGTTATATCGTATATCATTGAGCTTTCAAATATTCTATCGAAAAAGGACCAAAAATAGGGTGGTTTTGGTTCGGATCTCCGCTCAGAATGTGGTTGGTGAATTTCTCTAACAAATGGAGTTAGAGTGTATATCTTTGGGGCGTTAGTGTCGGTAGAGTCCCTTTAGTTGCGACATGATAAATGACCCAAGGAGCCATTTTGTGGCCAAATAATTTTCGCTCGCACTTATTGTTTGTCCTTGCTATTGATTCTTCGAACCTATTGTGTTTGTTTACTGAATATGCCATGTTTGTGCATTCAGATGCGTCAACAGCCCCTTCGAAGTCCCTTTATACAGACAGTTGCGACAACTCCGGACACGCCGCCATTTTGTGGCCACTGCCGAGTTGTCACGATTTTTTGTATTAAGGAACTCTAGAGTAGTGTAAATGTAGTTGTGTGTCTGCATGCTTATCACTTTTAGTTGCGTTTACGTTGGTAAACTTTTAGTTTCTTTAGTTTTGTTGGGGAAGAGTATGTTTGCATGTACGAATGTCATAAATCCTCCTTCGTCTTGTATTCCGGATTCTTTGATTATTGTGTAATTTGTAATGATTACAAGTAGGGACTGTGAAGTAAATTTAATGTCCTGTATAAATGTCATATGTATAAAATGCTTATCGAAATGATTGCATATCTGCTTATTTGTTTGTTGTCTGTAATTTTGTTATTAAAAACAAAATCAGATTACATTTCTGTTGAAGTATTTCTTAGGAAGGGTTTGGTTGTGCCCAGGCAGTAAGTCTAGCCTGTTATGCACTTTATTATGTTGACGTGTGGTGCAGTAAAAGTGGAGTAATAAGTGGCATTCTGCAGAGTTACATGCGTAACATGTAATGGGTTTGGAGCATTCAGAGCGTAAGGTCCTGGGATTGTCTCAGCGTTACCGACCAGAAGAAGAACACGAGAGAGAGCGAGCGCCGGTATACTGCACTCCTTGTCAGAAGAAAATGAAGAAGGAGAGGAGAGCAAAGAAGGACAAAAAGAAGGAGGAAGAAGAAGAAGGAGAAGAAAAAGAAGAAAATGAAAAAGAAAGATAACAAAAAAAGAGGAAGAGGGAAAAAAAAAGAATGTAAGTGAACTCAAGCCTGTCCCTTCACCGATTCCCACACAAGCCCTAGAGTCTCACACTTACATATGGTGATGTCGTTGTTGCGAATGTCCGAACTCGCGATGGACACGTGGACCTCCATATCCGCCAGGGTCGTGACCTTGACCCAGTAACAGACGCTGACCTCTGACGCCGAGGGGGGAAGGTCAGCCGTCTGGGTCATGTTATACCTGCAGTAATAAATAAAATACACAAACAATTAAATTAATACACAGATAAGCATGTAAATAATCGTATACGTGAATACATATCTGCATGCAAACAATAAAAGTAAATACATCAATAAAAATAAAGATATCAAGAAATTAAAGGGAAACCGACAGGGTTAACGTTTTCCATAAATTGGACAGGGAAATTTTTATTAATAATAAATAGATAAATTGAATGCCTATTTTCTTTTCAATCCCGCCCTTATTAAGCAGTCCCACAATAAAAACCATCTCCCCGTGAAAGGTATTTCAAAATTCGCGCCAGGTAAAACACGGTTGATGACGTCAATCCTAGAATGACTGTCGGGGCGCGCTGTTATGGTTTTTTCTTGGCGCCTCGTAATAAAATGAGATTTTTTTTTTTTTTTTCTTCAAATGGTATTGTCTGATTTGGGTAATTAATAAATATGAACAAAACAACTGAAAGGCACGAAGTTTTACCGTCAACATATCGGTTCCTCTTTAAAGAGAAAAAATGTATATATATATAATATATATATATATATATATATATATATATATATATATATGCAATAAAAAACACTGAGAACGTGTGTTCACAAATGCGTAAGTAACCACTAGGAAAAGAAAACTAATGAAGCAGAGCGCTTTCGTGTAATTACATCTTCAGTGCAATGTAATTACACGAAAGCGCTCTGCTTCGTTAGTTTACTTTTCGTATATATATATATATATATATATATTATATATATATACATATAAATACATATATATGTAAACATACTCGTATTCCTGTGTGTGTGTGTGTGTGTGTGTGTGTGTGTGTGTGTGTGTGTGTGTGTGTGTGTGTGTGTGTGTGTGTGTGTGTGTGTGTGTGTGTGTGTGTGTGTGTGTGTGTGTGTGTGTGTGTGTGTGTGCCACCAGAAGTCCTTACGCCTTAAAAGGTGGGGTGGTCGAGTCAAAGAAAACGAAGTTACAGCTTGAAAAATACAACAATATTATCACCTAATACACAAATGAATAAACAAATAAGTATATAAGTAGATATATAAAGTCCTTCAAAATCTATCTAAAAATATCAACGATAACGAAACGTATAATTATGCTTATATCGATCTGGAGTTAAGAAAATAATAACAATAAAAGATAAAGTGATAAACAAACATATATATATATATATATATATATATATATATATATATATATACATATTATATATATATATATATATATATGTTTACATCCCAAACGTCCGATCCCTGCTATACGTATCAATACATCAAAGCTAACACAGCCCATGCGTGTTTTACTCACCTTATTAACAACAAAGTATATATACAACTCAAATTAACGATAAATCACCTTTATTGATACCAATGATATACGATCTAAGTATGAATGTTAGGCCTATTGTGCATCAAGCATGATTACATGTGCCAACATTATACGTCTCATATGAAATATGGCATAGATTCGAATAGACAACAAATAATATGTAGGTACGCACTCAGACCATACAGTGTGTGTGTGTGTGTATTCACCATGGTCTTTAGATCACGTGTTAGACTCGTGATTGGCAGCTATTTCCCTCCCGGAAGAGGGCTCAGAGCTCAAATGACCGATCTATGGGTAATGATGTGACCTCACACGCACACACACACACCCAACTCCCCGCCAACAAGAGTTGGGGTAATGACTCGAAGCGCAGCGATACTGAAATTATTTCAGCCCTGGTCGAGATTCGAACCCGGACCGCCTTAGGTGTAAAAGAAGGTCTTAGACAATTGACATCCTTGTCTTACGGTAATAGAAAAAAACGTACTTTGTACTACACATATACATAATAATTATTTTCCCTAAAAGTCAAACGTCGTTATTCAATTTATTTTGCCCACCTTAAGATTATATATATATATATATATATATATATATATATATATATATATATATATATTATATTATATATATTATATATATATATACATATATATATATATATATATATATATATATATATATATATATATATATATGTACATTCGCATTCCAGATAAGGAATGACTGCTTATATTATATATATAATATATATATATATATATATATATATATATATATATATATATAAAATGGATGTTTCGTGGCATGCTGGCCGATTAACTCCTCCATTTCTTGTAACTATTTACGCTTCACTGTTAATTCGACAAACAGTAACCATTAAATGTTCTAGAGACAGTTTGCAACCGTCTAGAACCAAGAACATTTCAAAGTGTCGTGTTTTTCATTATAGCTTTTTGTCAAGATTAAAGCAAAACCTATACTCCGCAGTCTGGAGTCGAGGAGTGCAAAGATACACAGAAGATTCGGAGGCGGTTATGAGCAATGGAAAGTGTTCTCTTCTACTGCCGAGGTGCCGTGCGAAAATAAAACAAAGAAAAAATCAGGATAACAAAAGAACAAGAAAATTATAGAGAAAAAAAGGTAGAAAAATAAAAATAAATATATGAAAAAGAAGCGACAGAAACGAAAAAGAAAATATTAGAAAAAAAAAATCAGGATAACAAAAGAACAAGAAAATAATAGAGAAGAATAAAGAAAAAAGAAAAAGATCGGGAAAATAAAAATATGAAAAAGAAACGAAAAAAGAAAAAAGAAAAAAGAGAAAGATTATAAAAATATGGACATAAAAAAATCCCACACCCACCTGAGGAAAACGTCGTCCCTCGGAGGTTGCCAAATGTCCGGCTGGAGAGCAAAGATGCGCGCGCCATCTGCAAAGAGGGTTTCCAGCTGGGATGAGACTGACACGTCATCAGGATGAAGTAAATACATGGAAATTGAATGAAAAAGCACCTGGTAGCACTTTTTTTTTTATCTGACCTAATTATGGACCAAAAGGTCTCCTGTCGGCATGCTCCGCCTTTGTAATCCTTTGATCTGTTTTCATGTGCCCCCCTCCTACACTCCGATAACAAAGTAGTATATGGAGTTCATATAAAAAATAATAACAATAACTGATGTGAACATTACAATTGTCATCCTAACTTGTTTCTAACCTGTCAGAGACGGGGATCCTTCACAAGTATCTATCCTAACTGTTGCCATGCGATTGAAATGCGGTACTGCCAAGGACTCGAACCCAGCATCCGGCCTTTGATAGCTTAGAATTAAAGTGTATTGTGGTTGTTAAAATGTATCTCTAATCACTGGGACCCATTTAGTGTTGTACATATATATATATATATAACACAGGAAACCCACAGTCGGAGAAAATAAACTTCGAATAAAGAGGAATCCTATATTTCGGCTATCAACTGTAGCCCTCTTCAGGAAAGGCTACAGTTGATAGCCGAAATATAGAATTCTTCTTTATTCGAAGTTTATTTTCTCCGACTGTGGGTTTCCTGTGTGTTATTTACAAATGTGCTACTACATTTCTGTTTAGATATATATATATATATATATATATATATATATATATATATATATATCACATATATACATACATTCATACATACATACATACACACACACACACACACACACACACACACGAGTATATATGTAAACAGTAAACAGCGAGGTCCTTTTTGTTCACTTCAGTCTGACGTCAGGCGATTTTATTCACAGGAAACACCATGATGTGGGGACGGATCCTTTATGACGTTCCACTTGTTAGAGGTTTACCGCGTCGTTGATCAAACTCTAACAAGCGAAATGTACTAATAAAAGGCTCCGTTCCCACCTGGCGGTTTTTTTTCTTTCTTTTTTAAGACTCATCGCCAACTGCCAATTGCTTACGATTTTATTCAGTCGAAAGTGTCTCGAGCCTTGTAGGGCTTTGAGGTGAAAGAAAAGATTCTGTCTGGGTATATACGTCGGGTGGGTGGTAGATTGTGATGAATTCTTAACGAGCAATCAAGTGGAGTACAAAAAACTTAAGTTTGAAGGTGCCCCTTGCATGATGAAAGTGCTTCCATTTATATAAACTCGAATGCACCGTAGAACACCAAGGGGAGATTACATATCGTATACAACTGCACACATACACACGCACGCACACATACACACTCTCAAACACATACATATAAACAGATGGAAAATGTTGTATGTGTCTGCATATTGTATAAATCTGCACACACACACACACACACACACACACACACACGTTCCCATAGATACATTAAAACAGATATCTGCATATCATATAAAATTGAACACACACACACACACACACACACACACGTTACCATAGATACATAAAAACAGATACACACCTTTGTATGTGCTTGTATATTGCATAAAGCTACACACACAAAAATACACACCTTCCCATATACATAAAAATAGATACACGACTTTGCACGATTACTGGAGAATAAGGAGATATAGCCTAAGTTGTAACGATACATAAATTTGATGTCAGACATGATACATGGAGAACATGGGCCAGGACCCCACGAGCGTTGCTCTTTTGTTTTACATGGCAATTCTGTAAAAGCTGTTAGGTAAATGGGCACACACATATACCCAAATCAATAATTCACGCCAATTTTTCAACAAATCCCGTTCGCATCATTTCCAGAATATATTGCAAAAGTTCAGAACATTTGGTATAACGATCATCAAAGAACTCCCTCGACCCCAGGATAATCCATTCATCCATTGGAGGGGTAATACAGCGTACTCAGTCTGTATACAAGACAATGAAGTCCTAAAGCATATCCGACATACGTTGGGTCTGAAACTGTTATTAAGGTGAAAGGGTGTAGGGAGAGGGGGGATGAGGAGAGGGAGGGGGAGGAGAAGGGGGCAACTGTTACATCATTAGATCTTCCATCATTCGCAAATTAATTTCGAAGAACTTATCATACGCAACGTTTATGCCTCAGCTATTAGAAATATGATGGTGTTTTCAACTGAAGTGATGGATCTACTAAACACATATCATAAGGGGACACTTCTTCGCGGTTACAGTAATCCTTTCTGAATAAAAAAAAAATCAAAGAATAACTAAAATTTAAATGGCTCCCGGCTGTCTTTTAATGAACCCGGGTGTCCCGGCTGTCTTTTAATGAACCCGGGTGTCCCGGCTGTCTTTTAATGAACCCGGGTGTATGTTTGTCCCCCACTGAACCGGCAAAAAGGGACAGGTGTGTAATAAAAGTTTTAACCGTTAAAAAAGGAAGGCAACAAATCTTACGATTAGATCACCAGGAACAATGCCTTTAGAAACCGAAGCCGACAAAAAGAAGCGCCAAAGACATTTTTGGAAGTGGGTTACAGGTACTCGGAAAATTTCAAAAGCCGCTTTACAAAATGATAAGAGTTTGAGTTGCCGACTACGGAATGAACATGCCCAAATTTTTCCAAGCTCATACCAGGCTGTCAAAAATTTGTGTGTTAAGGAACTTGTGCGGGAATTTCATCGAAATGTGATTAAGTTCAATGATTCCCTACGAAACAACAAAGATTTTCAAGTGAAGCGAAGCGAGCAGCGCCGCAGGTCAAGCACCCACGGCGCAGCCGTGGCTGGCGAAGCCAGGTGCTTGTGAAAAAAAAAATCATACTTCCATTCTTTGCTTCATTCCTCATATCCATTATTGTAACACCAACCATATTTCTCAAACACTTTACCTCAAAAAACAGTCTTTTCGGCTCCTTTGATATTTCAAGTATCAAGTGCCTATTACTAGGCACAGTCACCCTTCATACAATTTTCATTTTGCATTAATCCCCAGATATCTATTTCTCGTGATATTTCTCATTCCACCCAGATATTTACTCGCTTTCTTTAGCCTATCATTTACCTATGCATCTCCTTCTCCATTCACCACTATATGAGGCTCCAGATACTACCAATCCACTTCCCCCAGTGTGATACCCTCCACACCCAATGTGATACCGTCATCATTATTTATAAATACCACTTTATTTTCCCTCACATTCACTCGTGGTATTCTTCTCTAACACAGTTTTCTAAGCTCGGCCACTAACTGCTTCAGTCTCTCCTTAAAATCAACTACAAACGCAGCGTCCTCTGACTGGTTCACTTTCCGTGTCCTTCCACTTTCGACCACCTAATCCAAACCTCCACCAAACACTTACGACCAGTGTTGCCACTCACAAAATGTAAAAATGCCAAGATGACCCTACGAAAAAATCCAAGAAAATCCAAGGATTATTTTTTATACTGATACTTGCGAAAAACAAGGTGACATGGCTCTTGAAATGGATTGTGGCTTATTTAAAATAGGAAAATAAGCTAGAAGAGGAAGTTCTACTCACCAAATACTTTACAGACAATGGTATTATTGCAGGAAGAAGGATACTGGCATAGGGTCCTCCTCTAATTCCTCATCATCAACATCATCGGCTTCACTATGATATAAAGTTGCTGTGTTACTCTTCTTCCTGGACTCTTCCCTCTCTTTATATCTCATGTGACAGTGACCCAACTTTACATCTTTGATTAATGAAATGGATGGTTCCCACTTTTGGCAAGTCACTTCTTGTCTTGTAATGGCTTGCTTGGCCAATAGACGGTTTGCAACTGTATTTGTGTGTAGTCTGTTGCTTTGCTTAGTTTTAACTTGGTTTATTTGGGAAAAAATTCTTTCAATACATGCAGATGAGTGTGGCAGAGCTAATAAGTTGCACATAAATGTTGCAAGAAGATTAAACTTTTCTTTATTATTCCCATCTTTCACTGAAAGTAAATCATTCCAGAAAACAGTTGCAGACTAACTCATGCCTTTAAGTGTGTCTCTTGCATATAGAAGATCTCGCCATTGCTCTTGCAGCAAATCTAGCTCATCCTCCTTTATCAATGTTGGAAAATGTACTGCAAGTTTTCCAAGAGATTTCAAGTCCCTCTTTGTAGAAAGAGCTTCAGCTGGTTCCACTACCTTTAACATAGCAATGAGGCTATTTTCTTCAAAAGGAAATCTCTTTTTCATCTGCATGCACAATTCTATTAGAAACTGCTTGCAGTCATATCGAAAAAGCTCTTCCTTTTCCTGAAGAGGTTCACTTTCCATTAAACCCTCACATCTGCCACCAAGGCATAAATCTTCCAGACTCTTGTGAAGTGTTTCATCACTGGGGTCGATTTCAGATAGTTTTCTAGACTCAATTACTACATCCTGTACAAATAGACCAAGGATGCTACGATACTTGTCAGAAATCGTAGAGTAGAGGGTTCCAAGTTTGAAGTGCTGGGACTGAAATTCGACATTCATACTGTCAACTTTGGTCAAAATGTAGTTAAAAAATACCAACATATGCTTAGTTCCACGAGTTGTCATTACCTTATAGATCTGACCTGCTCCATCAACTTTATCTGTTCTTGATTCACTTTGAAAGAACAAACTCAGTGCACCCCATTGTTCTAAAACTCTAGACACCACCATGCCTCTTGACAGCCATCTCGTTTGTGATAATTTTAGCATCCTATGCTTTGGAGCGTGAAGTACTTCTTGAATAAGTCGAAACTCATGATTTCGTTTGCTGCTTCGTGAAAAATAGCAACATACATCTTTCAAAAAAGACTCTAACCAAGAAGGCAACTTACTGCTTGCATGGCTGGCACACAATGCAAATGAATGGCATATGCATCCAAAGACAAAAACAGAGGGAAATTCTTTCTTTAGAAAGGCCTGGAAACCATTATTTGCCCCCAGCATGGTCGAACATTTGTCAGAGACAAATCCAATTATATTCTCCATTGGAATTCCCTTAGAGCTGAAAACCTCTTTAATTAACTGCACTATATAACCCCTTTGCAGAACCATCCTTGACTTCCACAGTATCCAAAAGTGCATCCGTTACTTTTGATCTTTTCTTATCATAAAACCTTACAACCAAAGCCAAAATCTGGGAAACTGACACATCAGTACTTTCATCTATTATAAGTGAAAACTTATTTTCTTTGCATATGTCAACAATTTCCTGGCATTCATTCCATGCGATACCATCTTGTATTATATATGAAGCCTTTGTTTTCTTTAAGGTAACATCTTTGGCAATTTCACTGTCAGAGAAAGCTTTCCTGAGAACATCCACTAAATGATCTGCCTGGTGGAATGGCATGTTGTGTTCTGCCATAAATCCTGAAATGAGTAGTTCAGCTTTTGCAACTTTATCTTGATGACCTAGTCCAGGTACTTTTTTAAAATGCTGCTCAATACTTACAGTTTTCTTTTTGGCATTGAAATTTTTTACATGCTTCATGGAAACTTTGTGTGCCATCAGAGACGACTTATTGCAATTCTTGAGTTTGCTGCTACATACAGTACACAAGACAGTATATTTGTCAGCAGGATCTGGTTGCACCCAATCTTTCAGTTCATCATCCTCCATCCATTCCTTTCTAAATGCCTGCTGATACCACGTCACTTTCGCTTTTCTCTTTGGTGGGGTAACATCACCACTATACCCTGGTTCTTCAGAGTCACTCATAATGATTTCTAATTAAATCATGTAGGGTTGAATAACTATCCACAGGTCTCACATACCACACACGCACGACTAATTAGCTAGAGAGGACTGGCGGACTAGGAGAGAAACGTCTCAAACGTATTGAACGTGTTATGGACGCGTCAACTCATAGAAGACAACTTAGTTGGCAAGTCGTGATTTCCAGCCTTAACTTTTCAACAATCTCATGAATTAAAATTTAAAACTTAATTTGTCCTTTGTTGTTAACATAGTGTACCTCATACTTTAGTGGCAAAGAGAATATTCTATTATTAAACTAATATTTTAAGCAATTGTCTACAATTTGGCGAAAAAATCCAAGATTTGTTCATTTTTTACAGTTTATTTCCAAGATTCCAAGATGATGGCAAAAATGCCAAGATATTGGGAAAAAAGCCAAGGAGTGGCCACACTGATCACGACCCACGTTGAACAACCATGGCGACAGCACGGAACCCCGAGGCAGCCCCTCACTTACCTCGGACCTTTTATTTTCTTCATTCCCGACCCTGACACATGTCCTACTCTTCTTGCTTTCTCTGAGGCAAAAACACAATGTTTTAGGTGAAGTGGATGCAGAAAGATGGACATAATAGAAACAGATCGCGCCATAAGAAAGAGGACGAGAGAACACAAGGACGAGGTAAGAAACAAGAGGATGAGGGACTCCTTGATAAAACAAGTAGACTAACAACAACACCTTTCTGAAACATCACAATGTCTGGTGGGGTGGGCTTGCAACTTGTTCCAGTCAAACCCACCTAGTCCGCTGCATGGACAGCCAAGGTGCGTTGCAAACGAAGTACGAACACGTCGAGCCATGCTGGTGAGAACCTTCAGCGGACTTTCCCTGTAGACATCTGGAATTTTCTTTCCTTCTTCCAGGATGACCGACTACCCTTTTTCAGCGGCGGATTTCGAGAGGCCGAGAATGGATGTAGTTGTTTTGGGGTAAGGACACTAAGTAGTGGTGAGATCAATAATGAGGGTTATATCTACTATTCGGGACGCAGCGATGGAGCCCCAACTCGCGAAAGCCGCCGTAGGCATATATCTAGCAGACTACAGCACGCCGTTATACAGGTTCCCCTATCCAAAGAGTGCATAATGCTAGTAAGGCTGAGGTACATCTTAGGCTTCATATCTCTTATAGCATTATATGCTCCTACGAAGGCGTATGACTTAAAAGAGACATTCTACGTCAAGCTTGAATCTATTGTCGATCAATGGCTGCCACGGGACAGGTTTGTTGTTTTGGGCGGTTTCAGTGATGTCGCAGGAACCGACAGAGCTAGCTATGAAGAATGTATTGACCCTATGGCTCTGGACAAGGAACATTAAATTTTCTCTTGAATTTTGCAAAGTTCATGGCTACTGGTTCCTGGTTCTAGAGACAAAAAATACACCACAACATCCCGTCTCCGTAAAACGACAACATATTGGCGCGCTTGCGGTGTATCCATTCTGAGTTTTTGAAAAACTTAATAACGATAGTATCATTCGTTTCTGGAGGCCATTTGGGCCGAGAATCGAGTAATGCATTCTATTTATGCTACATACAGGCGATTTTATGGAGGTGCGGGACAAACTCTGTCCTGATGGAGACCCTATTCTGGCCAAAGGTCCGATCCAGGTACCACGAAAACACTATGATCACTGGAAAATATTAGTGTAATATATTCTATATATTCGCCTACTATGACAAAATGTGAAGTTTGAATGATTCCATACATTTGTCCAACACGGTGGCCAATGACCGAGTTTGTGATACCTCAGTGTAACATAAGGAAAGGTTGTTGAATTGATTCCAATGTAGAGTACTTCCTTAAAGGTCTGCACGTACCACATGGATGCAAGGAGAGCCCAATGAAGGGGAGAAGCATAAAAAGGTGATAATGGTGGCAGCGATGGTAGTGTTGAAAGTGTTGGCAGAAGTGATGACAACGTTGTCTGCGACTGTTGTCCTCCACTGGAATCTTGAAGACGTTTTTCCTGGTTCTGCCGCGGGTCTCGCAACAAGACAAACTCGTCATTGTCCTGAAAGACACAAAGAAGATCATCATCATCATCATCATCATTATTATTATATACACACACTTTTCTTAAGGAAATGTTATGACAATCAGTGGTGCCCCAATCATTTTAGTACAATGGCAGTTCGGCCATATTGGGTAAAGGAGACGGTTTGGATTGCAAATGAACGTCTATTGGCAAACATCGTGCTTACAAGGATAGCGGCAGCACCAACAGAAGAACGGTAATGCACATATTATATATATATATATATATATATATATATATATATATATATATATATATATATATATATATATATGGAGAAAGACACGAATCTAGGGCCGAGTTTATTCCTGACCGGGTTCGCTTATAGCTTCTGAAGAAACTCTACGCGAAACCGGTCAGGAATAAACTCGGCCCTAGACCCGTGTCTTTCTCTTCCACTTCCTCAAACCTGTCACAATGTCTTAATATATATATATATATAATATATATATATATATATATTATATATATATACATACACACAAACACACACGTACATATCAACGGCTTTTCCCCCTTGCAAGGGAGGTAGCCATCTCCCACATACTCCACTCCCATTCAGCCCCCTCCTTCCTTCTTATCTTGGCTCCTCCTGGATGAAGGGTCATCCCTGCATCTCGCCTTCTACCCTGGGTCAGAAGCAATGTAGAAAGACACAGCACATCCACAGCAAGGCCGCTTCGTTTAATCGGCGACCCCCTCTCTCCGTCCCCTCATGTAGAGAGAAGACGGGGAGAAATCCCTTCGGGCTGCGTCAAAATAGCATTCAAACATACTCCCTCCCTCCACCCACTCCCTTTCATGCATCACAGCATCATCCATACACGACCATTCTCCACTCATCCCTATCTTCTGTCTTCTCTATTCCTTGCTCAACAGATACTCCCCTCTTCCCCAATACCCCTTTTACCCCATCCATACATCTCATCCTTGGCCCAATTCTTCCACATCTGCCTTCCACATCTCTTTTACTAATCTTTCTTCACTCATTATTTCCATGTGTCCAAACCATCCCAATACTCTTTCATCAACCCTATTTCCCTTTTATTTCTTATTATATACATATATATATATATATATATATATATATATATATATACATATATATATATGTTGATAAATTGTTTAAGACAAATGAGAGAGTGACAGGTGGGGAAGGGTAAACGAAGATGGGCTAAGAATACATTTATTGTTCTTACGTTTCGGTTATTATAACCTTCCTCAGAGAACTTGTTACAGAACATCTTGGTCACAACATTTATACCCGTAGTGGGGGAACTTGTGAAGCTTCGAGTGTCAGGTTTTTTCTAGCGCATTAATTATATTATTAAGAGACTGGCTGCTTTAGATAGGCATATAAATCCTTCTCTGTCGTTATTATATATATTATATATATATATATTTTTTAATAGAAATGTCGCCTTTTACGACTTAAGTGGGAGCACTCGGTGGCAGTATTCTTTTCCCCCACAACAAGGTTCGGCGAAAAAAGGAAATGAACATTCAAAGAAGAAGTACAGAACAGTATTAAGAATGGGGGGACAGCATAACGGAGGGACAGTCGCAGTAAAGTATCATCATTGCTCTATGAATAGAGATTTCCAATATAGGTATATTATATATATATATATATATATATATATATATATATATATATATATATATATTATATATATATATATATATATATATATATATATATATATATATATATATAACAGCAATAAAAAGGGACGAAGTAGAAAATGATGGAACCATTAAGAAAGAACGCTGCATAGTAATGATAATTATACCAGTAATAACAATAATAATTCAATATTACATCGTGTTGCATTGGTCAATCATGGTGACAGGACACAGTTTGGTACATGGTGATGTCAAATTGGAAAAATATGCTCTCATATTCATCAAAATGAATATTTAAACATCGATCTATACAATATTCATTTTTATTGGCTTGAAGTGTAGAAAGATATGAAGTTTTCTTTGATACAATTTCTCTTGAAGGCGGTGCCATAGTATATGTAATATATTCTCTTGTGTATGAGTCATTTGGCCTCGATTATTCTTCATTAGGAAGCGCCTAATCAATATAAGGCGAATTTCGCTTCTACTAAACACTTTTTGGTGCACAGTGTTTGAATTTCGGCCGAGTGAACAGTGACCGGGGGAAAGTGATCCTGAGGACAAAGAGATCCCACATGTCCTGCATAATATTTCCATTGTTATTACTCTATCACTGGCATCATCGGGGGTGGGGGATGGGGGCTTGATGAGGAAAAAAAAGTTGTTCCAAATTTTTTTCTGGCATAGTTTCGCCCTATCTACTAATGTTCCAGAGATCTGATCATTCTGGGTTTACGCATTTGGGTGAAGCGAGGCCCTTCTCGGTGTCCCCTTTCCATTGATGATAAGTGATGACTGGCCATGTCATTAGTTTTATAACCAATTACCCTTGACTCGTCATCCAGGAGGTGCCAAGATAACAGGGAGGGAAGAGGGAAGAGGGGAGTGGAGTATGTAGGCAGGGCCGGCCCTACCATTAGGCGAATCTAGGCGGTCGCCTAGGGCATCAGGCTGAGAGGGGCATCAAGCAGTAATTCCTATTTCGGTACTTTAATAAGCATGGTTTAGTCATTAACCGTCAGGCGTCAGACCAGTAACTAATTGGTTAATTTGCAGAAGCGTTTTGCCAAATTTCCCCTATTTTTCTTATTTTTCAATTCAGTAGGGACAGGGTGAGATAAGGTAACCCCGACAGAGAGAAAACACCGATCGAATGCTCTGGTAGAAACACTGTTTCAAATATCGCGCCACCACTCCCCACTAACACAGCTGATATCCTACGGGAACACCGAACACACGCCAGTCGCCAGCATTCAACTCCCGCCAACGCAACGGCTGTGTTTATGAAGTAAGAAAATTGGGTTGTTTAGATTTTCGATGTTATTTTTTAAAGTTCTTAAATAGTGTTCCACGTCGGTGAATATAGCGTGATTGTATTGCGTTATGTTTCATTACAATACTTACCCATATTGATATGTTATAGAGTGAAACCAAAGGTAGAGGGGAGATTCAAATTGAGGTTGGAATGTGAGGTTGGAAACCGACCATAAAAATGTTTGGAAATATCGATGTGTGAAAATTTGATATTAGGCTAGACTATATATAATTTGAAATACTTGGAAAAACATAAGGTATTATTATAGTTTCTTCCTCGTTTCAACAACGGTAATTTTCACATACACCATCGGATAATCATCATTATTCGAAGCATTTTCTTCTCTATACTTAATGGGAAAAATCACGTTTAACATCACTAGCACTTACTGAAAATCTTGGGTCAGGTTAGGTTAGGTTAGGTTAGATTAGATTAGATTAGGTTAGGTATAGTTAGGCTAATTACCTTTAGCTCAGGTTAGGTTAGGTTTGTGAACACCAGGTGATTAAAAAAGAAATGAAACAAAAAATAAAATAAAAAATAAAATAAATAGCCATTTCCCCCAGAAACGACAGTCATATTCGTTCATAGCACACTAAAATCTACCAGAAAAAATATATTTCAATCAAAGTTTCCGAGTCGGGGAAGAAACTATAAATTTACCAAACATAATAAAAAGTGACTAATTATGTATATTACTATTAACATGAATATATATGGTTGTGGTGGTGAACTAGGCCTAGTGTGTTTAACCCTTATATGAAAAGGAATAAACCCTAAAGAGGAATATATCTAAACTGTCTATACGGTATATACTCCAATGGAATGCATTAATTGATATTTATTAAGATTTGTCTAATAGGAATTAACAATAATACTCCTCCCAATTTGTGCTTTTCAGATGAGTAATAGAAAGCAGCCCTCAGGGGCGCAAAATCGCAAACGCAAAGCAGAACAAGTAAAGGCAGTAGGAAAACAAGAGGGTTCTTTTTTAAGTATCTAAGTAGAGAAAAAACAAGCGAAAATGGTGGTAAATCAGCAGGTAGTACCAATATTGAACCCACTGCAACTTTAAACACAGACTGTAAAGTAGATGTTGCACAGACTTCTGTTGGAGAAAAAGCTGATGGTATTGAACCTGCTGCTGTATCTGACATTGGAATTAGTGATGTGAATTGTGGAGATCCAGCAACTTGGCCTGACACATGCAATAATGTTTTGCGACAACTGCTTGTACAACATGGACCACAGCACATTTCTTCATACAACTTCCCCAAGGATTCTAAGAACAGAAGATTTTCCCCTATACATTACAAAAGAAGACTGAGTAATGGTGAGGAAGTATGCCGTGACTGGTTGGTTTATTCAACTTCGAAAGATGTTATGTTTTGTTTTTGCTGTAAATTATTTTCCTCCAAACCTAACGTTTCTCTGCATAAAAAAGGTTCTAATGATTGGCAGAATACCACAGCAATTCTTTCTGTTCATGAAAGAAGCACGGAACATATCGACAACTATCAAACCTGGCGTGAACTTGAACTACGATTGAAACAAGGAAAAACCATTGATCATATTGAACAGCAGAGTTTGAAGCAGGAAGAAAAGTACTGGCAAAATTTTTTGGAACGTTTGATTGCGTTGTCTAGGGTTCTTGCTGTACAGAACTTAGCATTTAGAGGAACAAATGAGAGCCTCTACAGTCCCAACAATGGAAATTTTTTAAAGTTGGTTGAATTTCTAGCTTTATTTGATCCAGTCATGAATGAACATTTACGTAGAATTAAAAACAAAGAGACTATGGTGCACTATCTGGGAAAAAGGATCCAAAATGAACTTATACAACTGCTGGCAAGTGCAATTAAAGAGAAAATTTTGGCCGAAGTAAAGCTTGCAAAATATTTCTCAATTATATCAGATTGTACACCTGATATCAGCCACATAGAGCAACTGACAACGATTCTTCGATATGTAGATATTAAAAAAGAGCCAGAGGTTAGTTAGCATCAAGTTTGCATCAAAGAAAGTTTTTTAAGCTTTGTTCCATTAAAAGAAACTACTGGAGCTTTCATGACTGAAACATTGGTGGATGAGCTTCAAAATGTGGGGTTGCAGAAAGACAATTTACGTGGTCAAGGGAGCAACATGAAAGGAAAACACAACGGTGTTCAGCAGAGAGTGCTTGATATGAATCCACGTGCCTTTTTTGCTCCTTGCAGTGCACACTCATTAAACTTGGTGGTGAATGATGCTGTCAAACTTTGTCTTCAAGCTACAATTTTTTTTTTGGCATAGTACAACATCTGTATAATTTTTTCTCAATCTCAACTCATCGATGGCAGGTTTTGGTCAGTATCATGAAAGACTTAACCATCAAACCTTTAAGTGAGACCAGGTGGGAAAGTCGGATTGATGCTCTTAAACCCCTCAGATATCATCTTGCTGACATATATGATGCTTTACTTGAAATTTATGAAGACACAAACCTTAAAGGGTCATCTGGAAGTTCGACCCGGGTTGAAGCCAAGGAGTTAGCTGATGCTGTTTCCAAATATGAGTTTGTTGTTTCACTTGTCACATGGTATAACATCCTGTTTGAAGTCAATATTACCAGCAAGCATTTTCAAGATAAAGATGCTGATTTAAATTCAGCTACCAAACAGTTGGAAGCAACAAAAAGCTACCTTCTGAGCTGTAGATGTGATGATGGTTTTCAAAAAGTTCTGGTTGATGCTACAGAGGTGGCTCAAGATTTGGAAATAGAGCCACAATTTGAGAAAAAACAATCACGAAAACGGCGAAAGAAGCGTCTATTTGATTATGAAGCACATGAGGAATCACTAGAAGACCCCAGCCAAACGTTTAAAGTAGAATTTTATTATAGCGTTCTTGACATGGCCATACAGTCAGTAGAAGAAAGATTTCACCAGCTACATTCCTACAAAGCAATATTTGGCTTCTTATATGACATCCATGGAATAAAAAATGCACCAAACGCAGATATTCTTCATGACTGCCAAAATTTAGAAAAGTCATTAACACACAATGGGCATCACGAC
>NC_134781.1:18387102-18392102 GCF_046742065.1 Oratosquilla oratoria | reverse complement strand
AAAGCTAAAAACGTAATACATGATAAAGTGGCTTCATGCATGCAAAAGCAGGTATCACTTACAGATTTATACACATAATTATGTATGCAAGTGCAAGTACGCACGCACACACACACACACACACACTGTATTACCCATAGATCGGTCATATACGAGCTCTGAGCTCTCACCCGGGAGGTTGATAACTCAATCACGAGTCCAACACGTGATCCAAGAACCATGGTGAATCACACACACACACACACACATGCACGTACACACACACACTCACATGCACGCACACACAACCACACATACAAGCACATGCACGCACACGTACACACACAGCACCCCCCCCACACACACACACATGAAATATGAAGAACTCGTAATGGTTTAGCCAATACATCAAAACAGACACAAGAAAGATAGAAGAAATACAGAGAGCGGCAACTCAAATGATCCCGAGACTGGCTGACAAGACGTACGAGATAATATTTGTGATTATCCACGTTGGAAAAGGAAAGAGACATGAAATGAAAACGATGTTTAATATGGATAAGAAAAAGAACAAATCAAAAAGCTCCTCCTATGGAGAGACCGTAGTAGACAACTATGGAAGACAGACTAATTTACAGATGTTGTCAGGTATCACAGTTTTCCATACAGCTGCGTCCATTTGTGGGATATGTTATGACCGGACCGACAACATTAATGAGTTTAAGGATTACATTTGATAAACAGAGATATGGAGACGGATCCCCATAAGCATAGCTACAATCTTGTATGCTGCCATTAGGTAAACACACACACACACACACGTGGCGCAGTTGGTTGAGTTCCCGGCTGCCACTACGGCGGTCCGGGTTCAAATCCCGCCCAGGGCTGAAATAATTTCAGTATCGCTGCGCTGCGGGTTGTTACTCCAACTCTCGTGGACGGGGAGTTGGGTGTGTGTGTGTGAGTGTAAGGTCACAGTACTACCCATAGATCCGTCATATATGAGCTCTGAGCTCTCCTCCGGGAGGGAAATAGCTATCGATCACGAGCACAACACGTGATCCACGACCATGGTGAATCAAACATACGCACACATCATATGGGGTATTGACTACAATAGTTTTTTTGTGCAGTTAGTACTTTAAGAACTTGAGACCCCTAGAAGCAGAGCATGCAACATTCTTTTATAACTGGGAAGTTACCTCCACTCTAAGAAGAATGTTGACCACTTTAACTTCCATTATCCCACCATGCTATTACCTTCCTTAGTCCCATCATTACCATCCAGACCCCATCTCTTCGATGCGATATTCCCAATATATAAAAACGTTGATTATAGGTGACGAAACACACACAAATACCTGTACATGAATGCATACATACACACAAACATACATACCTACCGGTACATACACCGAGATCTCTTAACCCGACACTCGCCAACCGCCACTTGTAAGGACATTTGAACCCAGGACATAAAATCACTTCGGGAATTGGTGGTGCTTTATGTCCTCCTGGGCCCAAACGTCCGCACAAGAGGCGGTTGGCAAGTGTTGGATTAAGAGACCTAGGTGTACATACATACATACATTACACAAATGATGGTGCATTGGTTAGCACTTTGGGACCCAATGCTTTAAGTCCCGAGTTTGCGCTGCGCTCACGACGTGAAAGGTTTTCATTGATACTACAAGCCGTTACTACCCTCCATGAGCAAGGGGATGGTAGTGTGTGTGTGTGTGTGTGTGTGTGTGTGTGTGTGTGTGTGTGTGTGTGTGTGTGTGTGTGTGTGTGTGTGTGTGTGTGTGTAAATAGCATAACCCACACACTGGACAACACGAGCTATGAACCCTCATCCGTAGGGGTAGTAGCTGTTGGTCACAAGCCCAGCACGTGATCCAAGACTATGGTGTATCACACACATACACGTGTGTGTGTGTGTGTGTGTGTGTGTGTGTGTGTGTGTGTGTGTGTGTGTGTGTGTGTGTGTTAAACCCGTGAGCTATTCATATCTATTTTCACGTACTCTATGAAGTCCGTTTCTTTACCTGATGGCCTCTCGGGCTGCCGAGCCCGCCTGGGTGTCTGTGGAAGCAATGCAGAACTACCTGAGCGTCTCCCTTACTGGAAGTTCCGCGGCGAACTCGGCCCAGCCGCTCCAGACGCCGCTCAAGAGCGACCAACTCGCAGCCCTGTGGACGTCCCATGCGCTCTCCGAGAAGGCGAAGAGAGAGGAAGAAGAGAGGTTCAACAATTCCTACGTCTTCCTCGGAGGGATGTGGCTGAGGGGTTTCAGTCAGCTCGGAGACGACGACTCACAGGATTCGGACGATTACGAAGAAGAAGCAAATCGTAATGGAATATTTGCAAGTCTTCCGAAAGAAGAAACACACGGCGAACCACGGGAAGAAGAACCCCAAAAGGCCGTCGAGCTTAAGATGGAGGAGAAGGCCAGGAACTGGACTCGGAACGTGAAGTCCGAAATCGGATTTCTGAAAGAAAGCCTCCGGGAAGGCCTTCATTCGAAAGTGTCCGACAGACTCCTGCCCGTTCGGGAGAAGGCCAAGACGGCTGCCGCCAAGGCCAAGAAGAGTTCGCGGTCCACGATGGTCGAATGCAAGCTTCGGGTCCTCGAGGTGCGCGACAACATCAAAGAAAACGAAAAGTTTTCCAAAATGAGCGACAACTGGAAGAGCTTCCAGAAGGCGCCGTCATCGTTCTTGAAGGAAAAGGCTGCGAGGCTCTCGACTAAGATAGGCCTCATCAAGAAGAAAGCCCACAGGTTTTGAGAAGCCCACGGAAACTGGCCGCGAACGAGAGGAACAAGAGTTTCCTCTCCTCGAAGTCTTGTCGCCATTTCCCGTCGAACTCGAGACCAACTCGTCGAATCGTCGTCGAATCCAGAAGTCTCCTCAGCCATGGCGCCACCGCCCACGAAAAGGAAGTGATATCAAAACACACTATCCTCCGAAATAGTACCAACCAAACATAACTATTTCAATCCATAGTGACAAAAAAAAGCATGGAAAACATACAAACAGAACCTGGAGAAATCTATATACAATAAAAAATAAACTTTGTCAGATGTCAATCCGGTCTCTCAATGCCTAACCCTCCCTACGGTAAAACGGGGACACCCGTGTCTCCATCTCAGAGTACACTCACGTAAAGGTATTTCGCACTTATTACGCCGCACACGTTGTCATCAAGCGGTTGACCGGCGAAATGCCAGAGGAATCCGAGGCCATAAAGAAGAAGCGGCAACGCCACTTTTGGAAATGGGTGACAGATCAGAAAAAAATTCCAAAAGCCGTCCTGCAGTCCAACAGACGGTACCTTTACCAGCTAAGGACCGAACATAGTCAAACATTCCCCGCTCTATATGCTAAAGTCAAATCTTTCACGACCAAAGAGTCGGTAAGAGAGTTTCATCGAAAAGTCCGTAAAGTTAACAGCATTCTACGGGAATTAAAAGACTTTAAATATTGTGATGAAATGTTTGACGAATTGAGATTTTTGACGGGGATATCACAGACGTGGCTTCCGACAATTTTATGAAACACTACTTTGCCGGATACTCAAATTTTGTGAAGAACGGTGCTAAATCTGACCACAGAAACTATCAGATGCACTACCTCGATATGTCATATAAAGCGTTTGTACGCTCCAAACGAGTGAACAAGTATTGATCTCCAAGAAAGATTTAAAGGAATTGTTAGACTTAAAGTTTAAGGAAAAATTTCAAGTGTTGGAAAATAAACAAGAAGAAATGAAGAAGGGGCAAGAAGAAGTGAAGAAGGGGCAAGACATCATCATCATCAAGGCGGTCAAGAGATGGAGTGACGATGATGACAGTGATGGTTCGGAAGGCGAAACTGGAAGGACTCCATCACGTAAAAGACCTAAAATGTCCAAAGATGTTGTTATTCAAAACATTTCTTCATTCAAACAACAGAAACCAAACAAAACTCCCCTCAGCTGAATAAAATTGCCTGGCGATAGCAAAATAAAGGAAAAAGAAGGTAAATAACTAAAAGCAAATAAACGAATAAATAAATGAATAATAATTAATAAATAATGATAAGAGGTCTCAATGATGCCTCCAGCTTTTCCTCGACGTGTTAGAGTGTAACTAAAGTACAGTGGTAGCAGGACGGAGGCGCTTGAGTGGCCCTGCAGAAGCTCCTGGTCGTGGTCTTTCCCTCAGGAGGGCATTGGCCGGGCCCAGATGGGGGCAGGAAGACCACTTGTGTGCGTGGAGAGGATGTTCCTCTAAAAAGTGGCATATGTTGTTGGTGTCTGTGTAGGGTACGCGTACCAATGGAGACGCACTTGCCCTATGCAGACGCATTTGACACAAAAAACTTCTACCTGCCGATGGTGAATAGATAGGAGCATAATTATAGGCTCAAAAAATCACTCAACTATCCCCTCATAATGTGATTTTTTGAGCCTATAATTATGCTCCTATTTATTCACCATCGGCAGGTAGAAGTTTTTTTGTGTCAAATGCGTCTGAATAGGGCAAGTGCGTCTCCACTGGGTAAATGTTATCTGTATCTGTGTACAAGTGGTTTCCACTCCTTTGTTTTGCAAGGGCAACTCGATCCTTCCTCTGCGGTTTGATCTGATGTGTCGACAGTTGTGAAATTGACCTGAGGGTGAGTCCTGTATTTATTGGTAGAGGAGTTAGGTGGTGCAGGAGAAGGATATTTAAGATTTCTGAGAAGTGTGTGTTTGGTAATTTTCTCCTGTTTCGTAGTGTTGCTAATGTAATGCAATGTAATTTAATGTATTATAATGTTATGGGTATGTAATGAGTGCTGTTCTTGGCCTGTGTATAAAACTATATTCCGTTTATTTGAGGTGGTTTCTGGATATAAGTACTTGTGATTCTTGGTTCGTGTGATTGGTGGCTGTGGCGGGTCTAATTGGTCACTAGTTATGGCCGGTTCCATTACCAATGTAATGTATTGCTTGTTCACTGTGGACATTGTGGGTTTTGCACAATATATGTACTG
>NC_134781.1:18379602-18382102 GCF_046742065.1 Oratosquilla oratoria | reverse complement strand
GTCGTCAAGTGGCCCAGGGTTCGACCCTCAATAACAGAAGCTAATTTTGTCATCAAGGCCACTATCATTATCGTTATCATTATTATCATCATCGTTATATATCACAATGGAAGCAATTCATATGAGATCCTCCTTGATATGAATTTACTTAAGAACAGACTTTAAGCCTTTTATAAATTAAGATTAATATCCTAGGGACTTTGGGGACATCCCTGCAAAATTTTTTTTTTTTTTTTTTTTTTTTTTTTTTTTAAGACTAAACTCAAATCAAAGAATAACTCTGACCACCTTTTAACTTGTACTGTCCTTCCGTTCCGCCACACCTTAAACGTCTCCACCTCTTCGGCGCCTTGATTTAGTTCCAGAGAATAATAGGAACCCCAAGTATCGCTGACAGAATACAATTCGACATTCCTGAAGCTTCTCTGACCCGTTTGGCCAAGTGACACAAAATATATTTTTCTTACTGTCGCCAGGCGGTTTTATTTCACCGAGAGGGGCGGGGGTGGGGGGTGGGGGGACACGCGACTCCAACTGTAAAGGGCCATTTACACGTTCAAAAAGTTTGACAAACCCGGTTTGTCAGACAAGTGTTTGAAGTGATGTTTGACCATGTGAATGGGGTATTTGGTCGTCAAACACGTTTATCGAACAACCAAATACCCTATTCACACGGTCAAACATCACTTCAAACACTTGTTTGACAAACCGGGTTTGTCAAACCGTTTGGCCGTCTAAATGCCTCTTAAGTCTCTACTTTGTAATAATAAAATCATCTGGCGTCGCTTGGAATAAACTATGTTGGGGTATTACAATGATCCGCAGCCCCCAGAGTTCGTGAGGTTGGTTGTCTATCTTTACGAGCTGATAATCGAGGTGGCTGACCTTAACAAGTCTAATTTAACCTAACCTAATCTATCCTAACCATACCAAGCCTGACATAACCCATCCTAAACAAACCAAACCTAACCTAAATTGAGTGATCGTCTCTGTTGGTGCGATTTATATACACAAACTCATTTCTGGGGTAGCTTCACTTTACAAGCTAATATGTGGGGTGGTAGCTTATATTTACATGAGCACTACATAAGAACATAAAAATGAAGGTGACTACAAGCGACCATAAGGCCTACACTCCGGAGTTGCTGATGTTTACAACGTCTCTATGTTGACTACTCCACTGCATTGAAAGATTCGTTTAAAATACTCACACAAACTACTGACATTGAACGTGAAATTCTGGCGTGAGAACTGGACGTGAAAATATTTCTAATTTGTTGATTGGTACTTAAAACTGCTTCGATCATTACCATCAGCACGGCATGCTAATCTAGACTGTATGCAAACCAACACGTCACACTTTTATTTAGAAAGATCGTGTGTTGATAAATGACAGAGAAATGAATTACGTGTCTTTCCGTTGTATTTAGATTATAGATGGCTGAAGTTTAATACTCGTTGGGAATAGAATAACTACAGCTTCATTCCTGGACGTGTGGTATTATCTTTAATTGCCTGTGACATTAATGCATCTGGTTGATAGTCATAATGAATTGAGCCATTCTATAATTATCAGGGGAGAAGGCATAATAGGTCAGGGTCTGGGTGCCAAAACCAGCCAATTCTCTGATACACACGAGTATAAACCCCCTTCCTTCACTTCCAATGCCCCAAATCCGCTACCCAGCACAGCACGTGGTTCCCAATGGTCATACAAAAGAAGTTGGAGATTTACGAGTTATCTTTTTTAAGGTGAGCTCTGTGTTTCGCGTGCCGAATTTGGCACGCGTGCCAAAGGTCGCCCACCCCTGTAATAAGCAAACCTACAACTCCTCGCCCCAATTGTGCCTGGGGATTCCCGTTAGCTGTATTAAATCCTCCAACGCTAGAATTAGAATATTTAGCACTAGCTAGAACTAAATATCTAAATTGACTTGCTTGACGTCTCATTCGATCGAGACCCCAATTCAGCCAGGGGTCCCTCCACCCTCCCCTACGTCAGTTGCTTAATCAAAGTCATGTCAATTTCACAGGAAAAAAAAGCTCTAAAGTACTCAAAATGGTCACATGTGTTCCGTCTGCTGCTTTCCTATAGTTGACTCAACCTGGATAAATGAACAAAATCATCTATCGAGAGTTGGGATTAAGTTGTGAAGGTGTACCACCCGGTTGAGATGGAAGCAAATGTGCCTTCCACTTCATCCCTTTCCTCCCTTACATCATTATTATTATTATTATTAATAATAATAATAATGATAATAATACATACATATGCCAATGGCCCTCTCCCCCTTACAAGGGAGGTAGCCAAAAACAAAGGCAAAAAATCCACTCCCACCCATTCTATTCCCACATACTCCACTCCCATTCACCCCCCTCCCTCCCTCCCTCCCTCTTATCTTGGCTCCTCCTGGATCACGGGTGATCCCTGCATCTCGCCCACTGCCCTGGGTCGCAAGACACAGCACATCCACAGCAAGGCCGCTTCATTAAATCGGCG
>NC_134781.1:18362102-18372102 GCF_046742065.1 Oratosquilla oratoria | reverse complement strand
CGAGGCGTGGCCTTCGGCCGTGAGAACCACCCACCGTGAGACCTAAGATCGCCCTCGACGCCGGCGGGTGTTGGCTGGCGCCAACGTTGTCGCCAAGGCAGTGCTGGGCGTGAGTGTTGGTGTCAACCCAGTCTCTCCGACAGGAAAGCCCCCTCGCCCACGGGGCTGTCGCGGTGGCTGCTGGACTTTCAGCCCCTTATCACTTGTTGCAGGTATGTAAATACCTGTCCGGCATGTGTACATGGGAATGACTACATTCTCGGGAATATCCAAAAGATATGTGTGTGCGTGCGCGCGCGCGTGTGTGTATTTACCTACCTAGTTGTATCTTACGGGAAGGGGAGCTATGCTCGTGTGTGTGTGTGTATGTGTGTGTGTGTGTGTGTGTGTGTGTGTGTGTGTGTGTGTGTGTGTGTGTGTGTGTGTGTGTGTGTGTGTGTGCCTGCACGCGTGCACGCATGTGAGAGTGTGTGGTTATGTATAGTGGTGTCTGGTGTATGTCAAGGGATTTCCTGTGACGCTGACAGTGGGAATAGGGCTTGTGTATGACCTCATAGCTTTCTCTTTGTACAGACAATTGACATTCATACACGTATACAAAACAAGATGAAAAATATGTACGCACGCACGCACGCACATACACATATATGTATATGTGTATTCATATTATATCTATTCGTATTCATCTATGTATATGTTTTAAATGTACAGTTGTATATACATATATATGTAATCACACAAATATATATATATATATCTATATATATATATACATATGTGTGTGTGTGTGTGTGTGTGTGTGTGTGTGTGAGTGTGTGTGTGTGCATAATGTATTAGATTATATATATATATATATATATATATATATATATATGTATACATAATACATAATGTATTGTATTATATATATATATATATATATATATATATATATATATATATATGTATATAATGCATAATGTATTGTAACATATATTATATATATATATATATATATATATATATATATATATATATATATATATATGAATATATATAAAACGCCATTCCCCCATTAGGGGTAGCCAGCCTCATCGCCAAAGCTGGATTTACTGGAGCCATCTGAACCAGAACTAAGAGTGACACTTTAACTGTGGGTTTAACGACGAGCTACCAAACCAATGCATGATTAAAAAAAAAGTAACGAAATGAAAGAGTTCAGCTTTCGGGTCCGCTGGAGGACTGTCTGTCTACCTCGTAGGAAGCGATGCATCCTCTATACGTTATCATAGTGGTTCGAACCCGGCCTGGTGTGGACGGTGGTATGTGTACGTGAAGCGTCAGGCATTGGAATGAGTGAGAATGAGGTCTGAAATAAGCTTGATCCTGCTGATTAGGAGTCAGCACTGATATGCTGCACAGCTGATGTCTGACGTTGCAGAGAAGGGTTGGGAAGCCAAGAACGTGCGACTTGAACGATTGCCTCACATTTATTATCGGAGATCGAACTCGGGACTCTTGGCTTCGAGGCAGAAACGCTACCCACCACAGTTCCACGAGGAGTAAATGAAACGAAGAAAACGTAAAATATTTGAAAACTCTCTCTTTCTCTCTCTCTCTCTCTCTCTTTCTCTAAAAAATATATCATATTGGCGTCCTAGATTTGAAAAGGAAATTATAATAATATATTATATTTACATGAGTAATCGAAAATAGGCGAGAACCAAGGTCCTCTAAAAGTTGATAAAACCAACTTCCCTATCCACGTATTTAAAAGATGGAATACACTTCCCGCTGAAGCGATTGCATGTACTTTGGCTCATTTGTTTAAGATTCAGATAAACACCAAATTACCGTGCTGTAATGGATCAAAACATTAGTGTATTTAATGATTTCTGTACAATTCTGCATTCAGTTCCGTTATGGACCACAAGGTCACCCGTTGACACACCTCTCATTTGCCATCCTTTGTAATTGGAAGGATACTGGCAGTGAAGCGAGTTCTGGATTCTGAATGGTCGTTTTTTGGACGATACTAAATCATTGGGACAGTCTCGACGCACAGATTTCAAGGACCCAAAACTTAAAGCTTATTCATTCAAAGGGGAGACGGTTACTTCCAACACTATTCTTGATACTCTGGGCACCAGAGGACCCTGTTCATAGCTTAATCCCATGACAAAAACTTAGTATTGAGGGACCACTGCAGGCCCACCGGGCTGTCCCATGAGGAAGACGTCACTGGAATGATGGGGTAATGCAACACTGATGCTTTGGTCATGTATGGAAAGATAACCTTAGGATGGGGTGACAAGGGAAGGGTGAAAGCAGTGGATGTAATGTGCTTGAGGGATCAAAAGAAGAATCTTCACCCCAGACTTCGACAGGGTGACAATTCTTCATGTGGGTTATCCTAGGGTGACAATTCTTGATGTGGGTTATCCTAGGGTGACGATTCTTCATGTGGGCTATCCTAGGGTGACGATTCTGCATGTGAGCTATCCTAGGGTGACGATTCTGCATGTGAGCTATCCTAGGGTGACGATTCTTCATGTGGGCTATCCTAGGGTGAAAATTCTTCATATGGGTGTCCTATGGTAACAATTCTTCATGTGGGCTATCCTAGGGGACAATTCTTAATGTGGGTATCCTAGGGGTGACAATTATTAATGTGGGCTATCCTAGGGTGACAATTCTTCACGTGGGCTATCCAAAGGTGACGATTCTTCATGTGGGCTATCCTGGGTTTACGATTCTTCAGTTGTATAAGTTAATGACAATAAGCATAACCCTCGTTCAACCTAACCTAACCTAATCTTTCTTCCACTGTTGATATTCGGCGTACTGGGGTGACAATTCTTCAGGTGGGATCTCGTGGGGTGACGATTCTTTATGTGGGCGTTCTGGGGTGACATTTTTCCATGTGACCCTGTTTGAGACATGTGAAAGAGAACAATATTCCATAGCCAATAACCAGCGCTTCTATCTTTTGGGGACACTACCGGGCCGAAGAAACAGAGTCAATGAGATGGTAAAGGAGTTTTCTTAAAGAGGGCAGCAGGAAGGAGTGATGTTAGAGCAGCCTTTCTCAACCTTTTCCCCCATACGTAACCTTTAAAATAAATTGCATGTCTCGAGGAACCCCTGCGCCAAAAAAAAAAAAAAAAAAAAAAAAAACATATCTTTCTCATTTTATTTTCATCGTAATAATAGTTTAGATAGGATGATGTCCATATTACATTATTACTATAACCAAGAATATGTAGTGCGTGTTTAATTATATTACGTTTATGAAATTAAATAAAGAATCAAAAGTACATTGGCTAATCTCACTTGTTCTCGCGGAACCCTTAGGGACCTTTTGCGGAACCTTAGGGTTCCGAGGAACCCTGGTTGAGAAACGCTGCCTTTGAGGTTAAAAAGCGACCCGCTTTCTTTATCGAGTCGAGATTTATGTGGAATGGAGATTGCCCCTTCATTACCGGGAAGGGGGTGTCACCGAGATGAAGTGAACAGCCTGGCGACTAGAAAAGGACCAACAGGTACGCAAGGCACACGTTCAAGATTCTCATTAAATGTTGTGAATTCGAAAACCTGGAAGACGACTTCGCCTACAATATTCTAGACTCCCCCTAAGTCTACAATTCAACAATGTGTCTAATATTCTTCTAGGTTTACCTTCTCTTAGTTCGTCATTCACCTTTTCGGTAAATGACCCAAAGGTGATTTGACATTTGGACGTTCGAAACATAAAATATTGTAAACTAAGTCATTTTTACTCAAACGAACTCGCCCAAGTCGCGTTAGGTGTGACTGTGGCTTGAGCCCCACGTTACGAGGACGGTGACACGTTAATTAGATTAAGTAAACTAACCACAGACTGAACACCATATAACGAGTGTGACCCAGTATGACCTGGATTAATCGGAATAGCCTACTCCCCCTTAGCAACCCACGAAGTGCCACGGAAACGAATAAAACAGCCCAAATGTGGGCAGAATAAAGAGAAACGTGGTGCCTCGTACAGGTGGGGATAAAAAGGACGTCAAACAAGAAGATGGAAAAGATTTGTGGAGGGGAGGGGAGGCTTGGAGGAAAGCTGAGCGGGGCTTTACTGAAATGGTGTGGTGAGCGTGAAGGAGGGAGGACGGGGAGAGGGTATGATCCAAAGGTGGAGGGGGGGAAGAAGGGTAGGGAGACCGAAGAGAGGGTGGTATGACTATTTGGGGAGAGTCTTTGTGGGTAAGAGGATAAGCGTGCGGGGGGTTGGGGTGGGGGGGTGTGAGAGAGAGGGGAGTTAATACTGAACAAGCGAGATATAGAGAGAAGAAGAGGGGAGGAAAAAAGGGAAGAAATAGAGAGTAAAAATGAAACAGGTATTCAAAGAGAGGAAACGAAATGCAGTAAATAGGAATGGAAGGTTGGGTAGATGAACTGGAAGAGGGTTTCGGATGTATACTGTACACGTGATCAGACGGAACAAATTATATAAAATAAATGATTACGGCTTAACTGTATTACGACTGAGTTTATTACAAAGGATTACAAAGGCGGAGCATACCGACAGGAGACCTTTTGATCCATATCTAGGTCGGATGCGAAAAAAAATCATATTAATAATAAAATAATAAATAAAAACTATAATAATGTAAATAACAAATAAAATACATAAATAAATGCATAGGTATAGTTAAATAATAAACAAACAGGTAAATAGTAAATAATAATAAATTGACATATAAATAATAATAAATTAAAATCAGACAGACAAAAGATAACAAAACAAAAACAAATAATATAAGATAAATTATAATTACAGCATCTTACTTAGGTATATATCTAAGTGATTCTTAAAGCTTCGAACTGAACTACATTGCACTACCTGTGCAGGAAGTTTATTCCATTCATTAACTACACGGTTGGCAAAGTTGTTTCTACCTACTTCCAAATTGAATCTATTTCCGGACAGTTTGAGACCATTGTTTTTTGTCTGATTCTCATTCAATGTGAAAATTTGGTCACTTTTGATGTTGTCAATTCCCTTAAAAATCTTAAAGACCTGTATCAAGTCACCTCTGAGTCTACGCTTTTTTAGGGAAAACAGATTCATGTGTTTTAGTCGATTTTCGTATGATTTATTTTTGATATTTGGAATCAGTTTTGTGGCTCGCCGTTGTACTTTTTCCAGTCTGTCAATGTCTTTAATGAGATTCAGGATAATGCTCTCGGCCACATCCTCTCTTTCCACTTTTTATATTGACATATAATTCGTAACTGCGAGACCTTAGTGTTTATATACCTACACATACATACATACATACATACATACACACACACACACACACACACACATCAAATCAAATCAAGTAACGTAGGTGTCATAACACAAGAGTAAAATAAAACTTAAACCCACTCTCGGAGAAAGATAAGCTGAGATACAGAGTAAACCGTATATTTCGACCACTAGCTCTGGTCCTCTTCAGCAGTTACAGTTATAGGGTACATAAACAAGAACTTATATACAGAGGAGGAAGCTACAATGGGGAACTCAGCAAGCCTCAGGTCACGTGCATACAGACACTTGCACACACACATACAAGAATATAATGTATATATTTTTTCTACTTATTCTGGCCATCTTGCTCATATCTGTGACATTCCTCATCTCAACTTCCTACCCCTTCCGTACCGGTTGGTACGTTTCAATTTACTCTGGACTGCCGCCAGACGATCCTATTCGTCTCTGTAGCACCCGCTCAGTCGGAAAAGCACTAAACACACTTCAGGTTAAATCTCTTCTCGTAGATTCGGGATTAACCCCCTTCCCATCAAGCGGAGAGATGAATAGATCTACCAAACGAAACACCACCTGAAGACAGAGTCGGTACTGATACGACGTTTCGAGATTGTTTCGGCATCATCAGGTACAGTCGCGGTACACGAGTCTTTACGGGGTGTGGGTGGGTGGGTGGGTGGGTTTGAGAGGTCATACACATGAATGGAATAGCCTGGCGACATGGAAGAGAACATAGCATGAGAACAAGAATAAAGGAGACTGCAAGAGAACATAAGGCCTACACTAGGAGAGGTAAAATCCCATCTGGTACAGAAGAGAGGGGGGTGGAGTCTTCCGCGTTCCTTCCCCATCGACAGTGGAGTCCCACAAGGATCTCGTGTTTCATCTGTTCCAGTGGTTCTTCAACTTTCGTGTATCGGGCCGCTTTTGATAAAACCGTCAATACGAGGCATCAAGAAACAGAGGATCACTCTAGTCACTTTTACTGGTTTCGAGTTGACCACTGATCGTGATATGCGTCCTCCTTTATATATATGTATGTATGTATGTATGTGTATATATATGTATGTGTATATATATATATATATATATATATATATATATATATATATATATATATATATATATATATATTCAAAAATTATTTAAGACAAATGAGAGAGAATTGGGCGGGGAAGGGCATACGAAGATGTGTTGAGAATAAAGTTTATTGCCCTAAGGTTGAGACCAACTTGGTCTTCCTCTGAAGAAGACCAAGTTGGTCGCAACGTTAGGGCAATAAACTCTATTCCCAACACATCTTCGTTTGCCCTCCCCACCCACTTTCTCTCTCATACACACACACACACACACACACACACACACACACACACACACACACACACACTCATATATTTATATATATATGTATATATATATGTATATATATATGTATATATATATATTCGTGCCTAACTCGAAACCAGTTAAAGTGGCGGATATGCATTACTTCTGACCTGGGCACTGGGCAGGATACAGGGATGACCCTTCATCCAAGAAGAGCTAAGATGAGAGGGAGACAAATGGTGGTGGATGGGAGTGGAATGGGTGGGTGAAGGTGGATGGCTTTGATTTGGCTACCCCCCTTATAAGGGGGAGAAGCCCCGGGTGTATAGGCATGTTAATACGGTGAATCTTTAATCCTGAATTGGTCTGTCTCTTACCCTACCTCTGAATTTAACAAAGGGGGTTTAACTAAGTATGGACGAGTATTTGTCGTTCCTAGAAACACTGATCTATGTTTCATTTAACCCGCCGTTCTTACCCTACCTCTGAATTTAAAACGTGTTTTGGGGTACCCGCCGTCACGTGTTGTGAATTCGAAAGCTTTAAGACGACTTCGCTGACAGTAATTCTAGATTTCCCCTAAGTCTACAACTCAACAATGTGTCTAATATTCGTATAAGTTTAACTTCTCTTCGTTCGTCATTCAGTTTCTCAGTATATGACGCAAAGGTTGACATTTGGGAATTCGAACAATTAAATCTTGTAACCGAAGTCGTTTCTGATCAAACAAACTCACTTGAATCGCGTAGGCGTGACAAGGACTTTACTTACTCAAACTATCAAGGGAAAAGCACGTTGACAGGAGACCTTTTGGTCCATATCGAGCACGGGAGGAGACCATAACTCCCCTCAGCTGAATAAACCTGTGTGAAGATTACCGTAATAAAGTCTGGAGAGAGCGTGGAGTTATGCCCCCACTCCACAACTCCTCTTTACTCCTACAGTGGGAGTGTTTATTCCCTCGCTATTTCAAGTGTCCTTAAAATTATCACTATTTCTAGATTAAGTCACGTCCTCATACGATCTCTCTCTCTCTCTCTCTCTCTGACACTCTCTCCCTCTCTCTGACTCTCTCTCCCTCTATCTGACTCTCTCTCTCCCCCCCTCTCTCTCTCCCCCCCCCTCTCTCTCTCTCTCTCTCTCTCTCTCTCTCTCTCTCTCTCTCTCTCTCTCTCTCTCTCTCTCTCTAAACCTTTCGCAATGTTCATGTCGTCGGACATTCACCAAAATTAAATCACTTAAATTAGTTCACCATATCAAAGAGGGTCATAGTAAGCCTTTGCTAGCTTGACGCTCCCTAAGCTGAACATATTCGTCTAACGTTGAAAAAGGGAGCAAACAAATAACAAATGAAGACAAAAATACACAAATAAATAGATAAAAAATAAAAATAAAATAAGTGAATAATAAATAAATAAAATATACTGAATAAGCTACGCCCCCTGTAGCAAGCCTGTTATCATTTTCAATACAGTGACGTTGCTTACAAACTCCTTATACTCGAAGTCACCGCATTGAAGGTGTTAAAACCATGACCTCCATATGGCTGCGGGCGTACTCTACTCATTTTATTCTGGCCAACGTCGGGCGATTTTATTAATTTGGGGGCGTGGCGTCACAGACACGTCTGGTCACTGACAGCCAGGGTTGGCGACAAAGGAAACCAGATTTCTTGGGCTCTTCATGGTCTCAGAACCCATGGGAACCCAAGACCCTTCTCGTAGAGTTGAATATTTGACCACGGGAACAATGGGATCCCTGTATTATACCACTATTACTACTACTATTACTACTTTTAGTACTACTACTACTACTATTACTACTTTTAGTACTTTTTTTTAAGAATACGACCTCCATCCTCGTGGAACTGTGTGGTGGAAGCAGCAGGATCTGTCTCCCACACAGTTCATTGGCCCCTTTACTACTACTACTACTACTATTACTACTACTACTAATAATAATAATAGTGATAATAGCAATATCAATTGTTACCTCGTGTTCTCGTTATTGGAAACCTGCATCCAAATATTGTCTAGGAGCGATCCTCGGACACTAGAATTTTCTAGTAAGGAATTTGAACTGATGTCTGTATTGCACTTGAGTGGAACTGTTTCTATGTCTCTGGCTTGCAATAACGGCGGGGATTATTCTCCTGGTGTCCACCCTCTTTGTGTAAAAAGATGAAGGAAATACAAAGTAGATGGCCCAGGTCGGAGATCGGGTGTCATCCCCTCAGGGTTGCACCTCCAGATGCAGATGAGGATGTTGACGGATTTCGAAGGTGGGCAGCATGGAGAGGAGTCTCTCCGACGTCCGTCTCGTTCCGAGATCTCATACAGGTTACCGCCCTCAAGGGTGGGCCAATATATTTATAAATGTTCTTGATCTATCCTGTGTACTTTAAACAGCGCTGACATCAATATAGGACACCGTAGGTCTTCATAAAAACATCAACGCTCTGATAAGGACGCGAAGATGTGCTTGCATAGGCAAACCGAGACGGTAAGGATCAGGTTGCTCTTCTTCGAGCGAGGGTGGACTTGACCTTGTCGCGAGTGAGAATAACTTGATCTAAGCTCGTTCCGGTTGGCTTATGTAAGAGGGGTTTTACATGGTCTAACGGTTCGTCGAACGCGGTTCGACAGACACGTGTTTAAAGTGATGTGTGAACAGGGTATTTGGGGTTTAACCAACGTGTTCGACAACCAAATACCCCGTTCACACATCACTTTAAACACGTGTCTGTCGAACCGTTAGACCAGGGGTGGGGAACCTTTTTATGCATGAAGGCCATCTTACAATTCATCGTCCCATATAGAGGCCGCACCGAACAATTTTTTTTTTAATTATTTTATCCCTTTTTATAGTAAATAATATACTTTTTTAATAATAGATAATATAATTTTTTAAATAATATGTATATCAAAGACCGCAGAAGGCCGCACTTGATGGCCCGGAAGGCCGCAGGTTCCCCACCTTTGCGTTAGACAATATATACCCCCTCTAAGCGAACTGCCCTCTTGTTACACATTCTCTTGATTACCCATTTCACAGGGAATGGTATCCGTTACTTTTTTTTCTGGCTACCGTCAGTCTATTTGATCAATTTCGGTGGAATCCCATAGGTAGTAAGGAGCACCGCCCTTGTGGCTCCTTCTTTCAGTCCCTTATACAATGGATTTTCTTTGAATGAAGAATCACTTCTTCCCCTCTTTTCATTATTTTTTGTTTTCGTTTTGAAACCAATCTACAGACACCTCCGCGGTTTTATATTTCCATATATATGTATATTCTATTTTGTGTGGCACTCTGGCCAGTACAAGGGTCAATTCACCTGCTGATAGGTTTGATAAAAAAGTGTGAAAATACACACACATACAAATACACACGTTTACAAAC
>NC_134781.1:18347102-18354602 GCF_046742065.1 Oratosquilla oratoria | reverse complement strand
CATGTGGAGGGAGGTGAAGAAGTGGAGGCGGGAAAAGACAGAGGAAGAGGAGGAGGAGGATGTTGTGGAAGAGGAGGTGGAGGAGAAGGAATATGTGGAGGGGAAGGAAGAGGAGGATGTGGAGAAGAAATATGTGGACGAGTAAGAGGATGTGAAGGAGTATGTGGAGGAAGGTATGGAGGAGAAGGAGTATGTGAAGGAGGGTAGGAGAAGGAGTATGTGGAAGAGGGTATAGAGGAGGAGTATGTGGAGGAGGGTATTGAGGAGGAGTATGTGGAGGAGGGTGTGGAGAAGGAGTATGTGGAGAAGAGGAAATATGTGGAGGAGGGTATGGAGGAGGAGTATGTGGAGGAGGGTGTGAGTAGGAGGAGTATGTGGAGTAGGGTGTGGAGTATGTGGAGTAGGGTGTGGAGGAGAAGGAGTATGTGGAGGAGGATGTTGAGGAGGAGTATGTGGAGGAGTATGTGGAGGAGGGTGTGGAGGAGGGTGTGGAGGAGGAGGAGAGGGTGGTTGGGGCCAAGAGACCAGTAATTACAGAAATCCGGAGACCGCAGAGATGGAGGGTGAGGGAAGGAGGGAGGGGGAGGAGGATGTCAAGGGGAAGGAGGAGGAGGAGGAGGAGAAAGAGAGGTAGGGAAAGAGGAGGATGAGGGAAGAAGAGTTGTAAGAAGAGGTAGAGAAAGAGGACCGAGAGAAAAAAGGAGGAAAAACAGAAGAGAGGAGGAACAAGTAGTAGGTAAATAAAAGGAAGAGGGAAAATTGATAAAAGAAAAAGGAAGGCAAATCGGAAAAGGATGAGTGACAGCAGTGTTGGAAGATGGAGAAGAAAGAGTAAAGATAAAGGAGGAGGAGGAGAAGGAAGGGGAGAAGAGAAAGAGGAGGAGGAAGAGGAAGATGAAGAAGAGGAGGAGGAAGAGGAAGATGAGAAAGGGAAGGAGGAGGAAGAGGAGGATAAGGAAGGAGGAAGATGAGAAAGAGGAGGAGGAGGAGGAAGAGGAGAAGGAAGAGAAGAAAAAGAGGAAGAGGAGGAAGAGGAGGAGGAAGAGGAAGATGAGAAAGGAGGAGGAGGAGAAGGAAGATGAGGAAAAGGAGGAGGAAGAGGAGAAGGAAGAGGAGGAGGAGAAGGAAGATAAAGAGGAGGAGGAGGAAGAGGACGAGGAGGAGATGAAGGGATGGAGGGTACGGTGATGGGGGGTGGGAAGATGCTGAAGCACGCCTCAACGTTGAAGAACATCATTAGTTCCCCTGGGAGAACATGGGAGGAGGAAGAGGAGGGGGGGGCGGAAGGGGTCGAGGAGGAAGAGGGGCGGGGAGGGGTCGGGAAGAGGTGGAGGGGAGGAGGGAAGGAGGGGAGGAGGAAGAGGAGGAGGGACGGAAGGGGTCGAGGAGGAAGAGGGGCGGGGAGGGGTCGGGAAGAGGTGGAGGGGAGGAGGGAAGGAGGGGAGGGGGAAGAGGGGTGGAGGGGGAAGGGGTCGAGGAGGAAGAGGGGCGGGGAGGGGTTGGGAAGAGGAGGAGGAGGAGGAGGAGGAGGAGGAGGAGGGGAGGAGGAAGAGGAGTGGAGGGGGAAGAGGTCGAGGAGGAAGAGGGACAGGGAGGGGTCGTGAAGGAGGAGGGGATGGAGGAGGGTGTGAGGGGAGGGGGAGTGAGGGGAGGGGGAGAAAGGGTCGAGGAAGAAGAGGCGCGGGGAGGGGTCGGAAAGGAGGAAGAGAAGGAGGGGAGGAGGGAGTGGAGTGGATGGAGGAGGGGAGGAGGAAAAGAATGAGGATGGGGAGCAGGAGGAAGAGAGGTGGAGTAGGAGGGGGAGGATGAGGGGGAGGATGAAGGGGAGGATGAAGAGGAGGATGGGGAGGAGGAGGAGGAAGAGGGGTGGAGTAGGAGGGGGAGGATGAAGAGGAGGAGGAGGAGGAGGAGGGGTGGAGGAGGAGGAGGAGGAGGAGGGGTGGAGGAGGAGGGAGGAGGGAGGAGGGGTGGAGGGGGAGGAAGTCCTCTTTCAAACAAGCCAATGAGGGCTCTAGTACTGTAAGTCCCCCACACACACACACACAAAAAAAAATCTCCAGTTTGTTAAGTTTGGTCACTGCAGAAGGCGGACGATTTTATTCATCCTGAGCGAGAGGAATGAACATGGTTCCAATCGACCCGAGACCACCATTTATTTCATATATCTACAGTATTAATTTATTTGTGGTTGGTGTTATTTTTTTGTGTATACTTGTTTATTTGTTGTTATCATTATCATTTTTATTATTATTATCATTATTATTATAGTTTTATTTATATTCTAATTTATTTTTATTTATTTATTTATTTATTTATTTTATTATTATTATTATTTTTTTTTTTTTTGCGGTGGTCCGTACTCTATTTCTACTGAATTCAACACGGAGATCGAGGAGGAGGAGTAGGAGGAGGAGGTATAGGTGAAAGAAGAAGAGGTGGTGGAAAGAAAGGAGGAGGAGGATCTGGTGAAGGAGGAAAAGAGGGTGGTGGTGGAGGGATAAGAAGAGGAAGAGGAGAAGGAAAAGGAACAGGAAGAAGAGAACGAGTGGAGAGGAGGAAGGCGGGTGATAGGATGTAAACAGGAGATAGAGAGAGAGAGAGAGAGAGAGAGAGAGAGAGAGAGAGAGAGAGAGAGAGAGAGAGAGAGGGGAGAGAGACAGGGGGAGAGAGAGAGAGGGGGAGAGAGGGAGAGAGGGAGAGAGAGAGGGGGAGAGAGGGAGAGAAAGAGAGAGATAAAGATAGAGAGAGGGGGGGGAGAGAGGGAGAGAGAGGGAGAGAGAGAGAGAGAGAGAGAGAGAGAGAGAGAGAGAGAGAGAGAGAGGTAGTATTGTAATAGGAGGTGACAACGACGACGACGACGACGACGGCGACGACGACGGCGACGACGACGACGACGAGTGACGAGGGTTTCGAGTGTAACCTTTTTGCCTTACGGTGAATCCCCCGAGGGCGTCGATTCGCAATTGGTGCAAGTGTCGCCCCAGTGTGTGGGTTACTTACTTTTTATTCATTTATTAATTCTTTTGTTTCCAGAAGAAAATAATTTTTCTCACAAATTTTTTATGATTTCCACAAGATTCGTAGAGTACTATTATTATTATCAATTTTCTTTTTTGCAAAAATATTCAAATGAAAACAAAAAAGAAATCCGAGATTCACTGATCAGTACGTGATGCAAGACGACAAACATTTCAATTTCCTGCCAAGGGTAGTTGCCGAAAGTTGGCGGAGTTTTAATTTCGCTCTCGGTCCTAAATCGCGCCTTATTTTAATCAACCACAAACCTTGACAAGACAGCTGTACCTTTTCTTCTTCTAGTAAATGACAGAAAGACCTCTGTCCATAGTTTCACTTACACTACAGACGGGTTAATTTCTGCGTTAACGACAGACCCTTTGTGAAGAAATTTCTCACGTTTCTGACGATGGTAACCGCAATTTCCCACATCCTTCCCGTCCTCCTACGCAATGAAGGCGGGGAGCCTCCTACGTCAGGAGGCGCTGCGTAGCTGCGGTCGAAACCTTCACCTCTACCCTATTATGCGCTTTGGGGACTGTTGGAGCAGGTCACAGTCAGTGCTGGGAATCGGAAAGGAGTGCGGGATTCGAACCCGTAAATAAGCGAATGAGAGCCCAGTATACTTACGATTACTCTAACAGCGCACCTGGGCAATGAGTTCCACCTGAGAAACGTGCTGAAGAACTGAGACCACGGGAGAGTCTGGAAACAACAGCGATGTGAGTCACCCTTTAGATTCTTCGCAGGACAAAGAACACAAGAATAAAGGAGAGTGCAAGAGACCCTAAGCCCTACACTAGGCAGTTCCATGTCCATTAACACCTGTCATCCCCATCCATAAAGTTGTCTAACTTTTTCTTAAAACAACCGATGGTTTCTGCGCTAACTACTGTACATGCTTACTAAGTCTATTCCCTTCGCTGACCATTCTATAGGTAAATCAGTCCTTGCCTATTTCCTTCTTAAATCTAAATTTGCCTAATTTAAACCCATTACTGCGAATACTGCCCTGTTGTCTTAATATGATTACCTTGTTTGCGTCACTTTTGTTAAAGTCTTTGAAAATCAACTAAGGAATGTCTCTTAATTCAAAGCGTGGACACAGCATGAGCTTATCACTTTCTCGTAGGATTTCTCACAAGAATTTGAGGAGATTGCAAGAAACCATAAGGCCTACACTAGGCAGTTCCATTTTCCTTGCCACATTTCATCCATAAAGCTATCTAATCCTCTTTTAAAATAACCAATTGTTTCAACACTCATTACAATGTAGGAGAGAGGCCAAACGCAGAGTATGGGATCCAATATATTTAACGTTTCGCCCAGCAGGGCTTCTTCAGAAGCTCTGCTGAAGAAGCCCTGCTGGGCCAAACGTTAAATATATTGGATCCCATACTCTGCGTTTGGCCTCTCTGCTACAGTGCCGTTGCAGTCGTTGCTGCATTTGCTCACTACAATGTTATCAAGTCTATTCCATTCGTTAACCACTTTGTTGGTGATCTAGTTCTTCCCTCTTTCATTCTTTAAAATAATTTGTCCAATACAAAACACCCCTAGGACTCTGGATTCAATAGACACAATAGATTCTGCCTTGAACCTTAAAGAAGAGGAATATCGTGTTATAGGAAAATTATTCGGAAAGACGCGTATTATGAGCGCAAACACAAGATTACATTGTGGAGCAAGTTTGCCTATCATCATCACAGAACAAGATTCTGGTAGACAAATTCAATATTTACTTTTGCTGGTTTTTATTCAGTTCACATTATACCATTATACCATTATAATTATACCCCGAACCTCTACCCTGATTTATATTACTCCCTATCTGTTATTGTGCGCTGGTGGCGTCATCGGAGACGTGCTGGTCTCGCATTCGCTTAGTTGTGTGTTCGAATCCCGCACTTCTCTCCGATTCCCAGCAGTGACTGAGTTATCTGCCCCTACAGTCCAAAAAAACGCATGGGGCAAAGGTGACGGCTTCGGCCGCAGCTACTCAGCGCCTCCTAGCGTAGACTCTTCATCTAAGGATAAAAGTTAAAAAGTTACGGTTCAAAGCTTTACATGGTTGTGCTCATTATCACTATCATTATCGTGAAGTGACAGTTAACAAGACCAAAAAATTAGGATTTCGGGTACTCGTTTCTCGTTACTATTTATCATCAGTTCAAAGTTCTGTGTATTAATCTTTGATTCCTCATTGGCGAGTCTACATCTAATAAGCGAAACGTCGTACAAATAAAGGCTCCGTCCTCATATGGTGTTTAACTCGTCAGTCTTGTCGGCAACTGCTACTTTCATGAATATTGTCACAACACCGAGGAAAGAATGGAATCTGGTACTTGAAAAAGCTGTAATAAGCGAAACGTCGTACAAATAAAGGTTTCGTCTTCATATGGTGTTTAACTCGTCAGTCTATATCTACCAATATCATCTATATAACGTTCGAGTTTACTTACAACTCAGGAGTATATTTATCAAGAAATCTGTTTAGTGGGTACACAACTCACTGTGACCGGGCATATTTCATATTACATATATTTTCGTATGATGTTTTTTACACACTACACCTTACCGGAAAGAGAGAAAGAGAGAATAGTAGAAATAAATAAATCAAGAGGAATGGCAGTCAGAAACTCCCAAAAATAAGTTGAATTCAAATTCGTGTAAAAATGTTGACACCAAACATACGTCACCAAGCACATTTGTATTGAAAACTAGCCTCGTTTAACGAAAGGGAAGGAACAAGTGAAACTTAAATGATAATAAGTACCTCCAATTTTACGTTGTCGCTTTCTTCAACGATGTCAACCTTCTTAGGCAGTCTTCGTAATTTTCTTATTGAAAAATCGGTCTCAGTTTAATTATGTTTTACAAACTACAGTATATTCATCTTCCATAATCTCCAGATTAAAATAATAGCTTCGCACAAATAAAAAAAAAAAATTACTTTCTTTTTCTTTTCATCATTACCACCACCATCATTATTATTATTAGTTATTATTATTAGTTATTATTATTATCTTTATCATCATTATCATCATTATTATTATTATTATTATTATTATTATTATTATTATTATTGTTTTAATTATTCAAATTTCTGTACTATTTTTTAAGCCATCTGACAACATGTCTAATAGTCTTGGGGCACTATTTTACAAATTTCTATTTCATAACATTCTATAGGACCTTGTTTCAAACATTTTATGTTTATCCCATACATTTCTAACTTCGACGTTTGTCAAGAGTTCGAATGGATTCCGTTCATCTTTAACATCCTTTAGTTTCAATGATATTATTATTTCATAAATGAGAAGTCTTGCATATCATTTTTCGTTTTTACTGGCAACAAGTGAAATGCATTAATTTTGGAGTAATTGTATTAGACTTTACTTGTTCTAAGTCAGATTTATTTTGTACAAATTGTGGTCTTGATGATATTGTTTAAGAGCTTATATATAATCAAGTTTCACTAATCTAGTTTAGAAGTTATAAAATTACGGATTAGCATATTTGATGTGTCTTAATTCCTATATCTCCCTATAAATGCAAAACTAGATGATATACATATTATGTATGTACATATATATATATATATATATATATAATATATGCATGAGAAATCACATGAACTCGTGATTCTAAATATGCAGAAAAACCACCAAGGAAAATAAATGATATATTGATGACCGAGCGCTTTCGTCTATTCAGACATCCTCAGGGTACATACAATGGTGAAACAAACATGAGTATTTATACTTGTGGGTTCGAATCCCGCACTTTTTTCCAATTCTTCTAATATGCTTCCTTGTGGCAACATTTTATCAATCTTCTTTCAGGTTTTCCTTCCGATACTGGTAAAGTTGTTAGTTTATATGCGAGATAAATTCCCAGACATTTCAGCATATACTTACATACTTCACATCCTCTATCAAGGCCGACAGTGTCATATGCTGTACTAAAGTCAAGAATAATCAAGGGTTAGTATACTGTCGGGGAAATCCAGCGCTTTTATCCTTGGGAACTTTATCACACCGAAAAGCTGAATTTTAGAGGTAGTAAAAGAAAAATTTAAGGACAGAAGAATGGAGTAAAAGAAGATTCTCCCTCTCTTTCTCTCTCTTTTATTTTCTTTTCTTTTTCTTTTTTCTTTTAATGGAGACTAGTTTGTTATTATTAAATAAAATCTAGTGACTTGGCCCGTAAGGATGGCACCAAAGTCCCTCAGATCAGCGTTTTTCAACATTTTTACCTTTTCGTAACCTTTGAAATAAATTGCATGTCTCAAGGAACCCCTGCGTAAAAAAAACAAAAAACATATACCATATCTTTCTCCTTTTATTTTCATCGTAATAATAGGTTAGATAGGATGATGTCTATATTACATTATTACAATAACCAAGAATATGTCGTGCGTGTTTAATTATATCACATATATGAAATTAAATAAAAGCAAAAGTGCATTAGCCTATCTCACTT